>NW_026111694.1:312500-399414 GCF_024679095.1 Eriocheir sinensis
GGCAGCTGGCCGTCATGACCCGCACCCAGAGCTCGTAGTCCGCCTGCTCCTCCTTTCCAGCGGCACCAGGGTTGTGAGGGCGCCTGGGGAATGGGTGTTAGTAAAGGGGAAGGTGAAGGTGTGTGTGTGTGTGTGTGTATGTATGTATGTGTATATGTGTGTGTGTACAGCTGGTAATGTACTGGTGTATGGGTGGCTGTGTGAGCGTATGTGAGTGTGGGTGAATGAGTAATTATATGTAAACTATCAAACGTGTGTAAGTGGTTGTACTAGTGTGTGCGTGTGGATGTACGTGCATCAATGTATAGGGTGATGGTCAGACTTCTTGTTTAACTGTTGGTGACGTCAGGGGCGGAAGGCGAGGCTAAGTGAGGTGGTTCGCCCGCAGAGGCAGAAATGCAGTGGCCTTCCAACACGCGAATCGCCATGACGTCCAGTGTCTTTGGAAGGAATAAAGGCCAACAGCATGAGAAGCTTTCATTGACAACCACAAGTTATTTAGGCACCATGGATGAGAAGAAGACCCTGCCTGATGATCCGGAGCCGGTGGTGCCACTTGCCCCGACTCCAGCCATACCGTTTGACGCCCGGTTGATCCCAGAGTAAGATGGTACAAAGGACGTTGTGGAGTGGGTGACGCGGGCGGAGATGTTGTGCCAGCTTCGGGGCGTCGTGCTCGAATCCGTGCTGCCGCTGCGCCTGACTGGTGGGGCATTCGCCGTCTGGTCATAACTACCGACCTCCATCCGTATTTCACTAGCAGCTGTGCGCGATGCTCTGTACGCGGCATTCGCATTGGATCAGTACGCGGCATACGAGGATCTTCACTTCGCGCCGGCTTCGATCAAGTGAATCAGCAGACGTCTTCCTGGCTGACCTCAGGTGGTTGTCGGCCTTGTTCGGAGGCATCCCTGAACGCGCTCTGACGTGTGCGTGTGTGGCTGGGTTGCCAGAAGATGTTCGTCGCACTATCCGTGCTGGATCTAGAGCCGAAGGACTCGACTTGACCAGTGTGGTGGCCCGAGCTCGCGCTGTTCTTAGTGATGCGCGTACGGTGGCGGTTGGAGTGTCGTCACAAGGTTGCTCACCGGTAACACAGAAGGGCCAATCGTCAACACCATCGCCAGCCCAGCCACTCACACAACCGTCGCGGAGAACACGGTGGCCTCGCCGTCGCTGGAGCTGTGGCCAGACGGGACGTCTTGCAGCTACGTGCCCGCAGAAGGGGGTGCATCAGTGCCAGCGTCCTCACCCGGACACCAGTAAGTGGCGCTCTTCCGGTGGTACAGCTGCTTATCGACAGCCGGTGGTGCCGAGCCCTGGTCGACACTGGGTGTACAGACACCATTGTGCACGCTCATTGTTGCGCCCACTGGCAACCACAGACGACCAACAGTACCACCATTAGCGGGGACTCATTCCAGTGCGTCGGGGTCGGCAGAGTGACGTTGGAGACCCCTACTGGCCAGCGTGCTCAGGTGTGTCCCCTGGTGGCGGGCGAGAAGCCTCTGGGCGTGGACGTTGTGCTTGGCATCGCAGGCATCTCGGCACTGGTAGCGTTGTTGTGAAATCTTCGTCAGAAGTTCAGTTCTGCGGCACAAGGAAGCTGTGTGGGGCCGCGTCTGCGGCGCCGTTGGTGGCGGATGCTCCAGTCTTCAGCGTGCGGTTCGACGCGGCGCGTGTGACATGGACAGTGACATGGAAGTGGACGAACGGAGCAGCACCCGACTGCTTGCGCAATGTGGTAGCACAGTGCAACGTGTCCCCATCCATGCGTAAGGAGTTCGACGGCGAGTTGGATGCGTGGATCAGAAACGGCTGGCTGGTGCCTCACGACGAACAGCAGCATGGGGCACCACGAGGGCTCGTGCCACTCATGGCAGTTCGCCAGAACAACGGCGGCAAGGTGCGGCCTGTCCTTGACTATCGTGAACTCAACGACCACGTGACCGCCTTCACGGCTGACAGTGACGTGTGTGCCTATCAATTGTGGAATTGGTGTCGTCACGGAGTGAATGTGGCTGTACTCGATCTCAGAAAGGCTTATTTGCAAATAAGTGTTGATCGGCAGCTCTGGCCGTTTCAAACAGTGATAGTGCGAGGTCAACGGTACTGTCTGACGCGTCTTGGATTCGGGCTAAGCATAGCACTGATGGTCATGAAAGCCGTCGGCAAGACCCTTCTGGCTCAGGACCCGGAGATCGAGCGAGCTGTTCTGCCACACGTGGATGACCTGCTGGTGGATGAGGACCAGGTCAGTGCAGAGAAGGTTTCTGCACATTTTGCGTCCTTCAGGCTGGAGTGCAAGCAGCCTAGCCGTGTAGTCGACGGGGCACGGTTGCTGGGGTTGCACGTGCAGTCCGCCGGTGGCCAGTTGCTGTGGACCCGTGAGAACCCGATCTGCTCCCCACCCACAAGAGTGACGCGCCGTGCTGTATTCGCTTGGTGCGGACGGTTGATTGCACACCTGCCCGTTGGTGGCTGGCTTAGACCAGCAGCCGCATGGTTGAAACGCCGGGTGAATGCAATGACTGGCGGTTGGGACAATGTTGTGCAAGACGAATCTCTGCGTAGGCAGATGAAGTGTGTGGCGACGCGGCTGGTCAGAGATGATCCGTGTCACGGCCTCTGGTACGTGCGTGGCGACCGGGCAGCTGTGTGGACAGACGCCAGCTCTCTAGCTGCTGGTGTTGTTGTGGAGACACCACAAGGCGGCACCATCGAGGACGTGTGCTGGCTGCGACGAGACGACAGCTCCCACATCAACATGGCTGAGCTAGATGCAGCGGTCCGTGGCGTCAATCTGGCCCTCGCGTGGGGTATGCGGACCATAGAGCTAAGGACGGACTCGGCGATTGTCCATCGCTGGATCGACGACTCGCTGAATGGCCGTGCGCGTCTTAGAACCAAGGCGCACGGAAAGATGTTGATCCGTCGTCGTGTCGATGTCATCAGGCAGCTGGCAACTGAACTCAAATTGGATCTGTCTGTGACACTCGTCCGGTCTTCCGAAAACCATGCTAATGTCCTTACACGTTGGGGCGTGTCACTGCGCTACAGGGCGGCATATGCACCCACCGGCAACGGCATTGTGGAGAAGAACCATCGAACAGTTAAGGTGATCGCTGCCAGAAAACACTGCTCAATCCCCGAAGCAGTCCACCTGTACAACATGACGCCGCGCGATGGGAAGACTATGGCAGAAGCTTCTACAAGCGGCGTGTATAGCTACGAGGTACGGGACTGCGTTTAACAAGCTCAGGAGCAGCATTCATGCGACACCGTGCCTGGCGATGCAAGAGGCGATGAGTACAGCGAGGGAGATCCTGTATGGATTAGAAACCATGGTGAACGCTGCACCGCAACGTCGCAGCCCAGGGTTGTCACGAGGGTGATCTCGCCGCAGGTAGTGGAGGTTGACGGTGTCCCGCGGCACGTGCGGGACCTGAGGCACAGAAACCCTGCTCCGCCCGACGAAAGCAGCAGGCCAGACGTTCACGAGGCTTACGACGACCCCCCACTGTACATAGGAGTGCAAGCCCAGGAGCCGCAGCAGGAGCAGGGACGGCGGGACCCACAAGCACAGACAGGACGGGCCGTGCACCCTGAGCCCGACCCCGCGGCGGCAGCACAGGAAACTGTACCGAGGCGTAGTACCCGGATTCGACACCCTCCGCAACGATCCTGCTGTGATCTTGGAGACCAGAGTGGGATGTAATGTACTGGCGTATGGGTGGCTGTGTGAGCGTATGTGAGTGTGCGTAAATGAGTATTTATGTGTAATCTATCAAACGTGTGTAAGTGGTTGTACTAGTGTGTGCGTGTGTATGTACGTGCATCAATGTATAGGGTGATGGTCAGACTTCTTGTTTAACTGTTGGTGACGTCAGGGGCGGAAGGCGAGGCTAAGTGAGGTGGTTCGCCCGCAGAGGCAGAAAGGCAGTGGCCTTCCAACCCGCGAATCGCCCTGACGTCCAGTGTGTTTGGAAGGAATAAAGGCCAACAGCATGAGAAGCTTTCATTGACAACCACAGTAAAAGAAAAGAGAACTGTATGGGGGACTTCAGAAATGCATCTGTATATATGTATGTATGTATTTATGTATGAATGTATGTATGTGTGTCAGGGGGGAGAGGGATTTGAAACATAATTAGCGGGGATGGAGAGAGTGGATTGACCTGACCCCACCCACCAGTGTGTGGGTCGGGGTGTCTGTTTGTCTGGATTATTAATCCTCTCGGCGCTCGCACGCACACACACACACACACAGACACACACACACACATACCCACATACATACACAGAGAGAGAGAGAGAGAGAGAGAGAGAGAGAGAGAGAGAGAGAGAGAGAGAGAATGAATATGATTGAGGTGCTACGCTACCTGGGGCTACGTCTGTCTGCTGTGCTGGTGCCGGTCGGTGACGGAAACATGTTCACACTATCCATCACTGACAGGCTCCGCACCGGGCCGTACTACCGGCGCAGACCTGCAAAATATTTTCGCCGACAATCCCGACCGGCAAGTGCTGGTGAAGGTCCGCGCTGGAGACGTGCAGGTCCGTAGCAGATTGAACACAACCATGGGTTTCCCATTGAAGAATATTTTGTCGGTCCGGAATAGTACGTTCCGTGCCGGTCACTTTACGTATAGTGTGAATCAGCCTTAATCGTTCAGAGGCGAGGGGAAAGAGGAGGTGATGAGGGGATTAGGGGAAGGCGGTGACGGCCAGTCCCCGCAGATTACCACCACCCACCGCGGGGTGGGGAAGAGAATGGGGAGGAGGCTGTGTAGGGCTTTACGAACTTACCCTTATCTAACCTAGCAATACCCTAACCTAACCTAACCTAGTCTATTCTAACATATCTTAACATAGTCTAACCTAACCTTGACTTAACCAGACCTATCTACCCTAACCTTAACCAAACATAACCTAGTTTAACCTGACCCCTAACCGTAACCTAAATAAATCTAACCTAATCCCTAACCTTGCCTAAACTAATCTAACCTGACTTTATCCAAATATAATATAATCTAACCTAAACTTAACGGAAAGTAAAATGGAAAGATCTACGCACACACACACACACACACACACACACACACACACACACACACACACACACACACACACACACACACACACACACACACACACACACACACACACACACACACACGCACACGATATACGCATTCCCATTCCTCAAAATCCGTTCTTTCTTTCTTTCCTTAATGCATGGTCCATTGCCTAAGAGAGAGAGAGAGAGAGAGGAGGAAAACAATGACAGGCGGACAGAGAGACAAAGAAACCCATTTATCACTATTGATGCAACCCACTTATTACGCGCCTCCGACCCTTAACAGTGGCCGAAAACAATCACCCCGCCCCCCATTACTCTCCTTCCTCCTTACCCTCCCCTTAACAATGGCCAAAAAACAGTCACCCCTCTCTCCCTCCCTCCCCTTCTCCCCTCCTCCCTTCCAACCTCCTCTCTTCCTCCTCCCCACACAAAATTCATGACCTCACCTTTTCTTTCCTTATTCAACTTTCTCTCTTTCCCTTTCTAGTTTTAGGCTCCTCTTTCTCCCATTACTTCCCTTCCTCTCCCCCTCTCCCTCCTCTTCTCCCTCTCCCACTTCCCCTCTTCCTACTTAACATGGTATTCTTCCTTTTCATGCCAGCCTTGGCTGGAGGGACTGGTGGGAGGGGAAGAGCCTTCACCTTCGCTGTTCTTTGTCTCTGACTCGTAGATTAGAGTAGATGGTAGCAACAACAAACAGCCTAGTTCGGACCAAGATGTCTGTTGCTGTTTGCTTTTCCTTTCATACTCCTTTGTACTATTTTGTACTCCTCTCCCACAAAATTCATGATCTCAGCTTTTCTTTGCTCTTCCTTTCCCTTTCTCCTCCTTGCAATGTATATATTATCATGTTCATATGAATGTATGTGTCGAAACACAAGCTCAGTGTCACCACAGGATGTTAGTGGACACGTAGGTGTTTATGGCCGTGAGAACAGAAGCTGGGTTGACACTAATTTCCTGTGGTGACACTGAGCTTGTGTTTCGACACATACATTTATATGTACATGATAATATACACATTACAAGGAGGATAAAGGGAAAGGAAGAGCAAAGCTGAGATCATGAATTTTGTGGGAGAGGAGTACAAAGGAGTACTTTCTCTCCGTTACTCCCCATTTTTCCTCCCTCCTCTTCTGCTATCTTTAAACTTTCTTACATTCTTTTATTCTCTCTTACTTCCCTTTCCTTCTTTCTTTCCCTAACTCACCCTTTTCTCCCTTCCTGTTTCCCTTTCTCCAAAATCTAATCTATTCTATTATTTGTCTTCCTTCCCTAATTGTTACCTCTCTCCCACGTTTTCTTTTCCCATTCTCCTTTCTTTTCAATATTATTTGCCTATTCCTCCTTCCCCCCCTTCTCCCCTTGCATGCTTCTTTCCCTTCCCTTTGCTTCTTCCTTATATTGTACAGTATCTTCCCATTTCCCCTCTTTATCCCTCACTCCCTTCCTCCCTTTCCCCTCTCCCAAACTCCCTTCTCCCTCTTCCTTTCTTAAAAAACCCTCTTTTTCCCTCTTTCTCCCCTCAGAATTCTTACATATTCTTCCATTCCCCCTTCTTCTCTTCCCCTTCCAAAACCCCATCTTCATTTTCTCTCTCTAATTCCTTCCCTTTTTCCCTGTTCCTCCTTTTCCCCTTCTCTAACTTCCTTCTTCTCGCTCTAAATCTCAAACTCCTCTCTTTGTTTCTTCCTTCCCTCAATTCTCTCTCCAGCCTATCTTCCCCTTCTTCTGCCTCGACAACTCCCCTCACGTGACCTTTTCATCTCCCCTTCTCCCACTCTCCCATACTCCTCTGCCTTTCTCTCTCTCCCATTCCCACGAAATATCCAAACATACACAACCTTAACATCTTCATTCCCTATCTTCTCCCCTCACGATATTAGACCAAGTATCACCCATTTCCCATCATCATCTTTCCTCCCCATCATATTTATTTTCTTTAATACAAACTTACAACGCCATTTCCTTCCTCCCCATCTCCTCCCCACATGCATATAGACAGAACAAATCACCCTTTACCTTATCTTGCTCTCCCCACTCCCCACCTCTTCTCTTTTCCCCTCCCCTCCCTCCCCACGAAGCTAACATTGATGTCCCCTCCCCCTCCCCTCCCCTTCTCTTCTCCACTCCCCCCTCGCCTCCCCTCCCCCTCTCCTCCTCTCCCTCACATTCCCAAACAGAGAGAAAAGAAAGAAAAACAGTGACCAATTTCCATTCTTCTTTCACTTCCCTCCCCATCTCCTTTCCTCCTCCTCCTCCTCCTCCTCCCTCTCTCACACACACACACACACACACCAAAAAAAAAAAAAAAAACGTTTCCTCGCAACAACAAACTTATTCTTGCGAAATCTTTCAGCACACGAACGGACACAAGCGCACACACACACACACACACACACACACACACACACACACACACACACACACACACACACACACACACACACACACACACACACACACACACACACACACACACACACTCACACACACACACACACACACACACACACACACACACACACACACACACACACACACACACACACACACACACACACACACACACACACACACACACACACACACACACACACACACATCTATATATATATATATATATATATATATATATATATATATATATATATATATATATATATATATATATATATATATATATATATATATATATATATATATATATATATAAAATGGGAGTTGATAGCCAGATATAACTTTGATAAACAGACGAATCTTTAATAATCTCTCTCTCTCTCTCTCTCTCTCTCTCTCTCTCTCTCTCTCTCTCTCTCTCTCTCTCTCTCTCTATCTCTCTCTCTCTCTCTCTCTCTCTCTCTCTCTCTCTCTCTCTCTCTCTCTCTCTCTCTCTCTCTCTCTCTCTCTCTCTCTCTCTCTCTCTCTCTCTCTCTCTCTCTCTCTCTCTCTCTCTCTCTCTCTCTCTCTCTCTCTCTTACCGTTGGAGGAGGATGCGAGGACGAGGACGAGGACGAGGAGGAGTTGAAGGTGAAGGTGGAGGTGGAGGCCCAGGCGGATTACAGGTGGAGGTGGAAGAGGTGGTGGTGACGCTAGAGGTTGTGGCGGTGGTTGTGGTGGTGACCTTCGTGGTGGTGGTGTTTGCGGGGTTTCGAAGTGGGAGTCAAGTTGTTTCAGTGCAAGTTTTAGGGACATCTGCACTACCTGGTGAGACGATTTTGCACTCTTTGTTGTTGTTGTTCTTGGCCACATGTTGATGTTTTTGTTTTCTTTTATATTCCTTCTGCCTTGTTTCAGTATCTCACTTTCACTTGATAGAGACAGACAGACAGACAGACAGACAGACAGAAGGAAAGAAAAGAAGATAAAAATAGGTCTGAGAATGGATACGAACAGACTGACGGACAGACAGTGACAGACAGACAGATACAGAGACAGAAGAATAGTAGTTATATGCACGAAAGAAAAAAAATATAAGGTCAGAGAACAAGAGAGGGGATAAAAAGTGGACGACACAAGAAGTCTGGGAAGATAAAATTAGAAAAGAAAAATGGAGAAAGAGGATTAAGAGATTGTTAGAGGAGGACGATGAGAGAGAGAGAGAGAGAGAGAGAGAGAGAGAGAGAGAGAGAGAGAGAGAGAGAGAGAGAGAGAGAGAGAGAGAGAGAGAGAGAGAGAGAGAGAGAGAGAGAGAGAGAGAGAGAGAGAGAGAGAGAGAAGAAATAGATGAACAGACAGAGAAAATGAGAAGCGGAATGCAAAGAAAAAAAAGATTAAAGAGCAGGAGAAAAGAGGAAGAAGAAGAAGAGAATTTAAAAATCTTGATCACTGTATTTACTTATCTTCTTTTAGTCTTTTTTTTCTCTCCCTTTCTATCTTCTTCTCACCTTCCTCCCTTTTCTCACCTATCTCCTTATCGTCCTCTTTATGAATGTGTCTGTTTATTCCTCTGGTTTGCTTATCTCCTTACAGTCAGCCTTTTCCTTCCCTCATTTTTTGTCTGCTGACCTTCCTATCTTCCTCTTTACCAGTGTATCTATTTACTCCTCTTTTCTTGCTAATCTCCTCTGTCTTTTATCTTCTAACGTCCTCTCTCGTTCTTTGCACCTTCCTCCCTGTCCTCCTCTTTATTCGGTGTCTATTTACTTATTCATCCTCTTTCGCGCGATCATCCTTGCCTCTTCCTCATTGTTTCGTCTTCCTCGGGCCAGAACAAAAGCCGGAGCAACAGTCGCTTGAGCAAACACACACACAAGCACACACAATCGCGCGTTCTCTGTACTCGTGTGTCTCTGACCTTCAAGACTTCGCGGAAACCTGTGACGAGAAGCAAAGGTTCACTCGTGTTATTTATTTTCTCTGCGTCCCTCGATTCGTATTGACACTGAAGCAACAACAATAACAAGAACAACAGAAACAATAACAGAAACTACAACATAACAATAGAGGGAATGAAAGAGGAAGTGTTATAAAAAGGAATGGAAAGTATAATATGACAAATCGTATAACTAAGGTTTGTTTCTATAGTTTCCTTTATCGTGTTTGTTGTGTGTGTGTGTGTGTGTGTGTGTGTGTGTGTGTGTGCAGAGAGGGTAGGGAGAGTGGGTTGAGAGAGAGATTTGATTTGATATGGTTTATAGACAAATTGCAGTCAAATGGATGAGGCAGATTTCTGCTTGCACCCCTAAATTACATTTCCCTACTATTTTTTTTTTTTTACAACAAAGGCAGCTCGAGGGCACACAAAAAAAGAAAACAAAAGAGGTGGCCGAAAGCAAGGTCAAATACGAGAGGAGAGATGTCCTGATACCCTCCTCTTGAAAGAGTTCAAGTCGTAGGCAGGAGGAAATACAGATGAAGGAAGATTGTTCCAGAGTTTACTAGCGTGAGGATGAAAGAGTGAAAGTGCTGGTTAACTCTTGTATAAAAGTTTAGACAGTATAAGGGATGAGCATGAGTAGAAAAGTCGAGTGCAGCAGGGGCCGCGGGAGGGGGGCATGCAGTTAGCAAGTTCAGAAGAGCAGTCAGCGTGGAAATATCGATAGAAGATAGAAAGAGGCAACATTGCGTGAATTTAGAGAGGTGAAGACTATCAGTATGAGGAGGAGAGCTGATGGGACGAGCCTTAGCCTCCACTCTGTCAGAAGAGCTGTGTGAGTGGAGCCCCCACCCACATAGAATGCATACTCCATACGAGGGCGGACAAGGCCCTGTATATGGACAACAACAACTGTGCAGGGGGAAAGAACTGGTGGAGACGGTGCAGAACGCCCAGCCTCGAGGAGGCTGATTTAGTAGAAGATGAGATATGAAGTTTCAGTTGAGATTTTGAGTTAAGGATGAATGAGGATGTTTAGTGTTGAGGAAGGTGATAGCTGGGTGTTGTCAAGAATAGGGATAGTTGTTTGGAAGGTGTCAGGTGGATGGGGTGGAAACTGTGTTTTGGCGTTGAAGGACACCAGGTTCCTCTGCCCCAATCATAAATAATAATAAGGTCTGAGGCTAAGCGTTCTGTACGCCTCAGCCTTAGTCGTTAAGTTCTGTAGGGTGGGTCTTCTATTAAAAGAAGTTGAGAGTAATGCAGAGTGGAATCATCGGCGTAGGAATGGATAGGATAGTTCGTTTTGGAAGAAGATCATCAATGAACAACAGAGAAAAGAGTGGGAGATAGGACAGAACCCTGTGGGACACCACTGTTAATAGATTTAGGAAGAAAATTGTTGACCGTCTACAACAGAAATAGAACAGTCAGAAAGGAAACAAGATAAAGGTACAGAGAAGGATAAAACCGTAGGAGGTAGTTTGGAAAGCAAAGATTTGTGCCAGACCCTATCAAAAGCTTTTGATATGTCAGTACAATAGCAAAGGTTTCATAAGAACGGCTAAGAGGATGACCAAGAGTCAGTTAAAGAGGCTGGGAGATCCTGATGAACGCCCTTGCAGAACCCATACTGGCGATCAGATGAACGGTCCAAGTGGAAGGTGCTTTTGAATCTTCCGGTTAGAATTGATTCAAAGCTTTGGATGAAACAAGAAAAGTAAAGCTATAGGACGTTAGTTTGAGGGATTGGGTGGTCACCTTCTCGGAGGCACAGGCTGTATGAAGGCATACTTCAGCAAGAAGGAAGGTAGATGTTGACAGGCAGGAGGCAGAAAGAAGTTTGACCAGGCAGGGTGACAGCACGGAGGCACAGTTTTAAGGACAATGGGAGGCACTCCATCAGGTCCATAAGCCTTCTGAGAGTTGAGGCCAGAGAGGGCATAGAAAACATCATTTTGAAGAATCTTTATAACAGGTATAAAGGAGTCAGAGGGGGGATGAGTAGGAGGAATATGCCCAGAATCGTCCAGAGTGGAGTTTTTAGAAAAAGTTTGAGAGAAGAGTTCAGCCTTAGAGGTAGATGAGACGGCAGTGTACTCTAAGTGCATAGAAAATAGAACATACATATTGTTGGCATTAAGTAGTGCATAAACAATTTATTATTCACACACACACACACACACACACACACACACACACACACACACACACACACACACACACACACGTACACTTGCTATTATCTTACAAACAGTCAACTAGGACCAGCAACACACAAGAACACTGGCATACACAAACTCATTACATATGATTTCCTCCATGATAGTGGATGGCGCCACTATAAACACTCGCCTGCGCCAGAACGGGCTGGGCTGACCATCAGGCCCCACCTGGAAGAAGCCTTGGGCCGACCATCAGGCCCCACCGGGAAGATGCCTACCGGCGCAATAGGCAACAACGTAAAAAAAATAAAAAAATAAAAATAAAAAATAAAGACCCTACATAATACAAATGAGTCTGTACATTCTTAAACACACACACACACACACACACACACACACACACACACACACACTTACAATTTTAGACTCGGGGAGCGAAAGATTTGTATTTACAGAGAATTTCCCTAACCTTATTATTATTTATCATCCACACTATTTGTTCCTTGACATCGTGTATAAAGTTGTTTCTATATTTAGAGAGGGAGGGGCAATTTAGTACATAATAGGTTAGTATGTGAGTCGTCTTGTCCACATATACCACATTTTTTAAATTCATCATTTACTGGGGCTCCCAATAATACGTATAGCCTAGCCTTAGTCTCATCATAACGGTGTCATACACACTATCATCACCTCACCTCATCACCTGCCGTATCAGAGACGTCTGACAATTCCGTGTTTCCACTCACGTGCATGTATGTAGTGAGACAGAGAGAGAGAGAGAGAGAGAGAGATTGTAGCTGGATTAAATCAGACACACACACACACACACACACATACACGCAAACACACACACAGAGGCACGCAGACACAACCATATTCCCTTAATTATTACTTCATCCTTTACCATCACCATTATAGTATTATCGTACCATCATTATCAACATACTTATTATCACATCATCATCATCTTCATCAACACCCATAGCCATTATCATCATCATCTTCACATCTACACCCTTATAATCGCCATCATCATTACAGTAATCCACTTCACTCATCCATTCCTTCTGCTCTTTTCGGAAAAATCTTGATGGAGTTCGTCGCTGCATATTTTGCAATGGACTGATTGTTATTGAAGGGGCAGAAGGGAGTGGGATAAGAGTCAGTAAAAGGGAAGATGGAATAGAGAGAAACAGGTAGGAAAGGTGTGTGTGTGTGTGTGTGTGTGTGTGTGTGTGTGTGTGTGTGTGTGTGTTGTTGTTGTGTGTCTGTGTCTGTGTCTGTGTGTGTGTGTGTGTGTGTGTAAAAACGTGAGAACACACACACTTCATCTACCATATAATCATCATCATCATTACAGTAATCACTTCACTCATCCATTCCCTTCTGCTCTTTCGGAAAAATCTTCCAGTGGAGTTCGTGCTGCATATTTTTGCCGTGGACTGATTGTTGTTAAGAAGGGAGCGAAGGGAGAGTGGGATAAAGAAGTCAGTAAAAGGGAAAGATGAGATAGAGAACAGGTAGGAAAGGTGTGTGTGTGTGTATGTGTGTGTGTGTGTGTTTGTGTTGTGTTGTGTCTGTGTCTGTGTCTGTGTGTGTGTGTGTGTGAAAACGTGACACACACACACACACACACACACATACACACACACACACACACACACACACACACACATTCCCTCAGGCACCGTCATATTGTTTTCCTAACGTAATAAAGACATAATATTTTTATCGTTAAAACACGATAAAATATAAACGAAATCGCAAAACAGAGTAAACACGTGAGAAATACTGAAAAAAGTAAAAAAAAAGTCCATCTTTTTCTGACGCCAAATATGATTGATTAAAGTAAAGGACCGGAAAAGAAAGGTGGAGAAGAACTTAATGACCACTTCTTGAAACGTTCTATCAGCTTAACGCACTTCTAAGAAAGATAAATAACAAACAAGATAAAAATCCAAGAAAAAGCTTGACTTAGCAAAAAATATGTATTATACTCTACAACAAAGAACAGGTAACACGCGGTGGGCAAGAACTTAATAATCACTTCTATACCTGTCATCACCTCAACACACTTCAGAACAAAACCAAACAAGGCAGTAAACAAACTCACTCAAACCAACAAACAAGTAGAACAGAAAAAAGGTGAAGGGAATGGCAAGGGTCAAAAGGAGAGAAAGGGTTAGAAATAAGAAGGGTCACTTGTCCACTCTCCGGCTCATTACCTCTTAATAATAGTAACTAATCTTGGCGCTGCGTCATTACGATTCTTTTAGTAAAAAAAAAGGTTACAGTGCCGGTATATCCACTGGAGGCACTGTCCGCGGCACTCCGAGGGGCGGCGCGGCACTGCGGGGCGCAAGGGTTGGCACTGAGGCGCCGAGGGGCGGGCCGCGAGAGGCTGAGGCGAGGCGAGAGAGCCGAGGAAAACCACCCTCTCTACACCACGTCCAGCCAGACACTGACTGGGACTGCCTGCAGTGCCTGGCGGCTAGCCTGGCTGCCTGGACCCACAGAGCTGACTGAGGTCACACACCCTCCACATCCTTCTCCTCCTCCATCATCCACCCCTCCCCCTCTCGTTCCTCTTCCTCCTCTTCCTGCACAGGTGAGTGTGTGTGTTTGTGTGTATTGGGGGGGGAGCTGGGCAGGTGGACGAAGGCAGGTGTTTGTTTGTACGTGCGTGTGCATAGGAGTTACCTACCTTTAGTTTACACACACACACACACACACACACACACACACACACACACACACACACACACACACAAGATAAAGAAAATTCACCTCCATTAAACTCAATATCTTTCTCCTCATTATTCCGGCCTAAACCCCATTAGTGCAACCTGCCGCACCTATCTCTCTCCTCTCTCTCTGTGTCCGCGTGGCTCTCTCTCGGCACGGGCTCTGATCTCTCATTGCTCTCGTTCTGGCTCTCATTCTCATAAATTCTATCTATCAATCTATCAATTGGTGCACGAGACCTATTTATGAAACAGAAATACCGACAAAGGAACACTTATTGGAATGGTCATCTCCCCATCTCTCTCTCTCTTCAGGAATCGGTGGAAACGAATTCTTCTTATAGTCAGACCTCCAACCAGTCATGGCTCTCTTCTTCATCTGGGACTATGGTGGAAAGTAACATGGAATCATCACAGCTGCGTATCTCTCCTAAAAACACAGTCTCTATTTAGAACTCTATCTTCCATCCTTATTTGCCGATGTTATCTCTGTGGTGATGGTCTCCAATGCTCAAAAGGTGTGGACGAACGAAGAAGCGTCAGTGCAAGCACCACCAGGCACAGGGTTGTTGTGGTTGGAAGATTGGCTGACTAGCAGGCAGCAGAAAGTTTTTGGGTCTTGAATTAGTTAGTTTGCGTTCAGTGATTTAATCAATCCTTTTGGGTCCATAAGTGGCTTAGCAGGGAGAGATGCAGGAAGCACTTGTGTATCTACTATTGGGAATATACGCAACTTCCTGAAGTGGCAAGTGATTTCAATGTGTTTTCTTGACGGAGTTACTGCTTCTCAGGCCATCCACTTCTGCAGGACCCAGGCTGATCCAGTATGATCAAACTCCCTATTCGAGAAATAACTCCATGCGTCATAAAAGTCGGTATTATATCGCTTTGCTTGATTGATTTTGCTGATTTTATTATTTTTTTTTTTTTTTTTAGTTTAGAAGTGAAGTTTGGAGTGCCTGTTGCTGATGGTCTTGTTCAGATGTTGGCAAAGATTCTGTGATCATGCCTCCCGCAGTCTTCTTTCTTTCCAACGTGAAGGTTGGAGTCGCCGAGTCGGTCTTCAGGGCTTCGTTCTGTGATGGTATCACCTTGTGGCGTTAGGCAGATAATTTCCTGGCATCCAATGTCTTACGCTGTAATTAGTCAATAGGGACCATTTGTGTATTCCAGTGGGGCAGATTTTACCAGCGAATTATACAAGGATAAATAAATTAGAGAAATTCTGTATTCAGGTTTCTCAAGCCGAAGCATTGTGAAATTGGCTTTACAGGCGCGACTTGTGTCTTGTTTGTTTTAAAAATATGTTGATGGTGACCCTGAGGTCTTCTTTCTTCAACATATTGAAGTGGTTCGCCACCCATGTGATATGTGTATTGCTACAATGCAATGGATCCGATAGTAACTCTGTATATTTGGTATTGTTGAAGGATTACATTTTTCTGGATTCACCAGAGTGTTATCTTGTTATTAGGTCTTGGATAATTTCTGCAGTGTTGTTGTAGAGGGCTTTCCCACCACCCCTGTGTCAAGTTTCTACAACATTTTGTGGTAAAGATTGATTTTAAGGAGGGAGGAGGAGGAAAAAGAGGAGGGAGGAGGAGGAAACAGGAGGAATGTAATAATAAGCTGTCAGATAATGATTAGGATGACGATGACGATGAGAACCAGAAACTGGAAAAAAGAGATAGAATAGATAGGAGAACTTTAAGAAGAAGAACAAGAATAACTAAGAAGCTATTAATAATTTATGTATAAAAAATAAGTAATAGGAAAATAATAAATAATTGATAGAAGGATTAAAACAAATAATATATAATAATAATAATAATAATAATGGAATGAAGAATAATAATAATAATATAATAATATATCGTAAAGTAAATAATAATTTATTAATATCAATAATAATAATATTAATAATGATATTGATGTCCTAAAAACTACTACGAAGACGACGACTAAAACGAGATAATACTTAGTTTTTTCTTGCTACCTAAATTGAAATACAAGAACAAGAAATATCAGAACATATAACCGCTTCAGAGAGAGAAGATTAGATGAGGCCGGGCTGTCTCGTCGAGTCTCTTCATCCAGAGAGAGAGAGAGAGAGAGAGTTTCTTAGCATAAACACTGAGGCAATATTCAGCTTGAGGCGAAAGAAGAGAGCAGGCGGAGACGGGTCCTAACCTCTTGTTTCCCTCGTGCTCTTCCTATTTCTTGGAATTACAGAACGTAAGGAGTCTGGAGGAGGCTGTAAGGTCCTATGTACATCTCTGTGTTTGGCCTAACCCCCACGTACAACACTGTCCACTGAATTTATCTCAGGGCCTAACCCCGTTTATCTGCCAAGATTCTCTTTCCCACCAGATCTTTCACTCGAGCAAGGCGTTGGTAGACATGATGAGTGGGCTATCGTCTGGTAAATGGAAGGGCCTGAATCTACAATTTCTCCTCCAGTTTAAACTCTTATTACTACTGTGTCCCACCGGTGGAGTCACAGGCCACATATCCTTTCCTTCTGCATTGAATACAGTCCTCCTCTCCGCAAAACCCTTCATCTCTTTTATGTTAAACTGATTCGCCTTTTATAAACTAGAGAATTCTGTTGAATTATGGTTTCTTCTCAAATCTCTTGTTGTAGCAAAGATTGCAATCATTTCCTTTTACCATCCTTCTCTTATCACCGTTGATGATAAATCTAACATTCTCCTCCTCCATTCTATTGTAAGGTGACATTCAGAACTGAACCGTATAATCAAGATGAGGTCTAACTAATGCTAAATATAGCTTTGAGGGTAACTTAAGCCGTCATTCTGTTGCTGTACGACTCCTTGACTGAACGTTGTGTCGTCCATGTGTGCTCGATTGCTCTACCTGTGCATGCGTGCATATGCGATGCATTCACTAGCGTGTGTGTAGCCACTAAATTCCTCTCGCATCCAGACTTGTGTGTGTGTGTGTGTGTGTGTGTGTGTGTGTGTGTGTGTGTGTGTGTGTGTACAGTGTGTGTACGCTGCAGAATATTGCATGTTTCGTGTGTTTGTTTCACTCTCATTGTCTTTAACTTTGTGCTCCTATTTGTGTCCCTTTTCTTCCATCAATGTGTGTGTGTATTACTCTTCCTTTATGTATAAGCTTAATTGGAAAAAAAAAGGCTATTGTTCTATTTAAACTGTTCCTCTTCATTGTATCTGTCTTCCTCCTGTGTGTCCTCCTCCTCCCTCCTCCTGTCCTGTCCTGCTGTGTCCCTCCTCCTCGTGTATCCCTTCCTTTCTGTCTCCCTCTTTCCTCCTACTTTAAGGATCTTAATGTCCTTCGCAAGTGTACTCTAAGTACTTGACGAGCTGATTACATGTGTCCTCCCTCCTCCCTCCCTCCCTCCTCCTCCTCCTCCCTCCTCCTCCCTCCCTCCTCCCTCATACCCCTCCTCCTTATCCTCCTACTTTGGCATTCCTCCTCCTCCTTCGCATTCTCCACCTCCTCTTCTCCTCATGTTGACCTCTGCCTGTATATGTGCGTGTATCCTATCGCTCGCTGTCCTCCTTCAGCAGAGTTGTACTATTGCTCTCTCTCTGTCTTCTCAGCATATCTGAAGGTTTCCTATTGTTGTTGCTGCTTTGTTGCTTCATGACCTTTTGTTGTTTGCTGACCTTGTTGCTTGCTGAGCCTGCGTACTCGTGCTAAGTGCCGGTGTTTTGGGATTCACTCTGGCTTAAACACATTCCCTATCTGCACGCATTGCATCCCCTTCTGCCCACACCCTACACATCTCCCTACACCTCCTCCACAAATACTGAGGTGTACATACAACTCCGTCTAACTGTACTTGGCTCACTGCTTAAGCTTACTACACATAATCTCTACATATTATAGTGCTTGCCCGGAAGTGTGACTTAGGAGGTCCCTTGTTTCCAGGTTGATTTTCTTTCATTGTTTCGGTCCGAAATTCCTGACGCGGCGTATATCCACGTCAAGCTTTGGAAGGGCGAAATTCCTTCAGGAGACCCTCTCCAGTTTGTTCCTCCCGACCCGGCCCGCGAATATCCCTGAGGGAAGTCTAAACGAACACCTGCCTGAGCCAGAAAGGAGGGTTAAGTCGTTTCACGCCTGACCCTTCTTGCCACTCATTCTCTGAAGCTAAAAGGTAACAAAACATACCAAAGATAATCTCAGGTAAAGATATGCTGGCTGTCATCACTACGCAAATGCCCCGAGTGCGAGGGGTCGATTTCGCCCCATACAATATTTTTATTATAAGGGGCCATAAGATTACTTGTCACATGGAGAAGAGGATCTCATGGATTTAGAGAAGGGTTTATCTGAGTTTCAGATTTGAACCAACGTCCGCCTCTAGGGCTCCTGCCCCTGCTGCTTCGTCCTCTTCTTCTTCTTTCTTCTTCTTCTTCTTCTTCTTCTTCTTCTTTCTTCTTCTTCTTCTTCTTCTTCTTTCTTCTTCTTCTGCCTTCCTCTTCTTCTCTTCTCTACTCCGACTGCCTCCACCCCCTTCATCTCCCCTCCTCCCTCTCCACCGCTCCCAGGGGTCCACCGAGAGCCGCCTGCAAGGTTAGGTCGACCTCCTCCTCCCTTCTTCTTCTCCTTCTTCTTCTTTCTATTCTTCTTTTTCTTCTTCTTCTTGCTTCTTCTGTCTTTCTTCTTCTTCTTCTTCTTGTATACTGCCTCCATCTTACCCATCCATCTCCTTCCTCTCGTCCCCCCTGTCCTCCTTCTTCTCCTCCTCCTCCACTCCCCCTCCCAAGTCGTCCCCTCCACCTCCCTCGTCGTCCCCTGGCAACCACCTCCCCCCTCCCGACTCTCCTCCCCTCTCCTCACCCACCCTGCTTGCTTTCGTTCTTCTTCTTCTTCTTCTTCTTCTTCTTCTTCTTCTTCTACTTCCTCTTTCTTTCTTCTGCTCGAAATCTTCTTCTTCTTCTTCTTCTTCTTCTTCTTCCTCCTCTTCAGCTTCCACCTACGCTGCCCGCACGTCCATCTCCTCGTCACCCTCGTCCTCCTCCTACACTTCCTCCTCCTCCTCCTCCTCCTCCTCATCATCATCATCATCATCATCATCATCATCATCATCGCTATCATCCTCTTCTTCTTCTTCTTCTTCTTCTTCTTCTTCTTCCTCCTCCTCCGCTTCCTCCTCCTCCTCCTCCTCCTCCTCCTCCCCCTCCCCCTCCTCCTCCTCCTCCTCCTCCTCCTCATATTCCTCCTCCCCCTCCTCCTCCTCCCCCTCCCCCTCCTCCGTCTCCTCCTCCTCCCCCTCCTCCTCCTCCACCTCCTCCTCCTCCTCCTCCTCCTCCTCCTCCTCCTCCTCCTCCTCCTCCTCTTCCTCCTCCTCCTCCTCCTCTTCCTCCTCCTCCTCCTCGTGTCCCCTCCTCCTCCCTCCTCCTACTCTTCCTCCTCCTCCTCCTCCTTCTCCTCGCTAGCGTACAGGCGCAGACGGAAGACAATCCTCCCAGCCGTCTCCTGTGAAGACGGATCACACTTCAACGGATCAAGGATCAACACCAAGGTTAACATAAAACTGGTGGGTGACAGCATTGTTAGAGAACAACTGACTGAGTTCTGTGGACGAAGTATCAAGAACAGGAGACGCTACTGTATTCCTGGTGCAAAACTACAAGATATAGAAGAAGCGGCAGACCTCGTCTCAGACCGCACGGAACAGGACACACTGTTTTGCACGCTGGCACGAACAACGTTCAAACAACGCGCACGGAGGAAATTTTAGCCGACTACCGACGAGTAATCCGCCGCTACAAGGAGAAGTCACGCCACATCATTGTTCCGGAATTCTTCCGAGAATCAACGCCTTCACAGGCTTCCACAGAAAGGCGTCAAACATCAACAACAGACTGAAGCACCTCTGTCAGGACGAGGAAGTTTCGTTCGCAAATGTGTGGGATCATTTCTTTGACAACCCCGACCTTTTCCGTCCTGACGGTCTTCACCTCAATGCGATTGGCTCAGCACGGCTTGGTAGGCTGCTGAACGAGGAAGTACTTTTGTACTCAAAAAACTCCGAGCGCGTGATGGGCACCAAAGTATCGTAAACAACCAACCAGTAGAGCCCGCCCATCATACACCAACGCCCCCAACAGAAAACACACGCAGACACCGGACTACTGTGCCTCGAAGCACTGAAGTCAAGAAGGACATTTCTGTCCTATACACCAACGCGCGGAGCTTAATACCCAAACGGGATGAGTTACTTGCCTACGTTTACGTAGAAAGTCCGGACGTGATTGCCATCACCGAAACGTGGGCCACCTCTGACCACCTAATGACCGAATTCTCAATTCCAGGCTACGAGAGCTTCTACAAAAACAGACTTCACAAGAAAGGAGGAGGTGTTATCTGTTACGTCAAGAACAAATACCCTGCCGTGGAAGTAACCAAAAGGGACTCAGAGAAATATGACACAGTATATGTTGAACTGGAGACTAGCAAGCACAACAAAATAACGATTGGAACCGTTTACAGACCTCCAAAGCAACAAGAAGCGGACGACGAAGCGCTGTACGAAGAAATCCACACCGTAACGCAAAACAAACAATCAGTCATTATCGGGGACTTTAACTGTGCCAACATTGACTGGACCACGATGATTGGAGATCGGGAGGGTAACAGATTGGTCGAAATGTTAGAAGACACTTTTCTTACTCAGATTGTTACCCAACCGACGAGGGAAAATAACATATTAGACCTAGTACTCGTGAGTGATTCAGATCTCACACGTGAATGTCAAGTCGGCGAAAAGCTGGATGGTTGCGACCATCACCTAATCCGCCTAAATATCAGAACAGACCATGAACTCACCGAAAACACGTCCAAGATTCCAGACTACAAAGAGCCAATTTTAATTTCGCTCGTGAGCTGCTAACCCAGACAACTTGGGAACCCATGACCACACTCCTGTGGACGGAGCGTGGAATGGCTTCAAGAACAAACTCCTGGAGGTAGAGAGAACAACTGTTCCCATGAAGACAAGGAGAACAAATAATGCCACAAGCCCACCATGGATGACTACCCAGGTTCGACGGGCGATTAATTTAAAGAAGAGAAAATACAACTCGCTCAAAGAAAACGGCACTGACGAGGCACGCGAACAATACCATCAAAGCCTCAGAGCTTGCAGAACACTCATTCGCCAGCGTAAACGCGACTATGAAAAGCAAATTGCACGCGAAGCCAAGTCCAACCTGAAAGTTCTTCACGTATATAAGAACCAAAAGAAGACAAAACCAATATCGGTCCCTAAAAGATGAAAGTGACGTACTAACACAGGACAGTAGACAAATGGTCGAAATCCTAAACAGAAACTTCGCGTCTGTGTTCACGGTCGAGAATACCCAGTCCGTACCTGAGAGCCCTACCCACCGATGGGAATCACCCCTAGAAATTGGCACAATCGAAGAACGGGATGTGAAAAGTACCTAGACAAACTCGAGACAAACAAGTCCACTGGACCCGCCGACTGGTCACCAAGGCTGCTCAAGGAACTTAAGCAGCAAATCCTCAAGACTCTCACCCCCATCTACAATCTGTCACTACAACAAAACAAAGTCCCAAAAGACTGGAAACAAGCGAATGTATCTCCGATCTACAAAAGGGAGACAAAAGTGTGGCCCTAAACTACAGACCAATCAGCCTGACCTCTGTGGCGGGAAAAATCCTCGAGAAGATCATCAGAGACAAACTCGTTAGGTTCCTTGAAGACAACAACATCATTTCCGATGCTCAGCACGGTTTCAGGAACAAGCGCTCATGCTTAACCAATTTATTGACTTCTTCCAAGGTATCTATGAAAACTGATAATCATATCCCCAGCGATGTTATATATCTAGACTTTCAGAAAGCCTTTGACAAAGTGCCACACGAAAGACTCCTCAAGAAACTCAAGTCGGAGGGATTACGCTGCAATCTGACAGCGTGGATCAAGGACTGGCTCACTGAAGAAAACAACGAGTTGTACTCAACGGACAGGCCTCCGAGTGGCTCCCGGTCACAAGTGGAGTGCCACAGGGTCAGTGCTGGGACCCATACTTTTCATCATATATATCAACGACCTAGAACTAGGATTGAAATCCAATCTTTCAAAATTTGCTGACGACACAAAGGTGGGTGGAAGGCCCTCACAACGGCAGACTGCGAAATTATCCAGAGAGACCTGGACCAGATCACTGGTGGTCAGAAAATGGCAGATGTCCTTCAACACTGCCAAATGTAAAGTAATGCATATCGGATCCAGAAACAGCAACCACACATACCACATGGGTGGCGAACCACTACATGTTGTGCAAGAGGAAAGAGACCTCAGTCACCATCAGCAGTGACTTGAAACAAATAAACACTGCAAGTCCGCCTGTAAGAAAGCCAATACAATGCTTGGGTTCATATCGAGGAACCTCGAATACAAGACGCCGGAGTTATGTTATCCTTGTACACCTGCTGGTAAGGCCCCACCTGGAATACGCCGTGCAGTTCTGGTCTCCTAATTACAGGAAAGACATTGAATTACTTGAGAGAGTACAGCGCCGCGCCACGAAGATGATACCATCACTGAGGACGAAGCCCTATGAAGAGCGACTCGAGCGACTCAACCTCTTCACGTTGGAAAAGAGACGCCTCCGGGGAGACATGATACAAGTCTTTAAGTACCTGAACAAGCTCAGCAACGTTGATCACTCCAAACTCTTCACGCTACAAACCAACCTGAGAATAAGAAACAACGGAAAAACAATTCAAGCAAGGCGATGCAATACCGACATCGGCAGGAGTTATTTCTCGAATAGAGTTGTCCGCCACTGGAACAGCCTTCCTGCTGAAGTGGTTAGCGCAGAGACCATCAACTCCTTCAAGAAACGCATGGATCGCACCTTTGCTGCATCGGGAGGAACTGAACGCCCTAAGAGTAGATACACAAGTGCTTTAATCCTTCCCTGCAAGCCACTCCTATGGCAAACGGATTGATTGAATCACTGAACGCAGGCACCCTAGTAATGAGCCAACAGGCTTTCTGCTGCCTGCTAGGCCATGTTTCCATGTTTCCATGTTTCCTCCTCCTCCTCCTCCTCTCTTTCCCGCTTTTAGATCCATTCACCGGTGATTCAGGTGTACAGAAAGCGACATTCCAAGAAGATTACACTTAACACTTTTTGTTAACAACAAAGGAGACAGCTCAAGGGCACAAAAAAAGTAAACAATAATAAAAAAGCCCGCTACTAGCTGCTCCTAAAAACAATCCAGAGGTGGCCGAAATAGGGGTCAATTTCGGGAGGAGAGGTGTCCTGATACCCTCCTCTTGAAAGAGTTCAAGTCGTAGGCAAGAGGAAATACAGATGAAGGAAGATTGTTCCAGAGTTTACCAGCGTGAGGGATGAAAGTGTGAAAATGCTGGTTAACTCGTGCGTAAGGGATTTGGACAGTAAAGGGATGAGCTTTAGAAGAAAGTCGTGTGCAGCGGGGCCGTGGGAGGGGGGAGGCATGCAGTTAGTAAGTTCAGAAGAGCAGTCACCGTGAAAATAACGATAGAAGATAGAAAGAGAAGCAACATGGCGGCGGACTTTAAGAGGTAAAAGACTATCAGTAAGAGGAGAGCAACTGTGCTTGTAATAAAAAGCGAGGAAGAAACAAATGGAGAGAAATAAAACAATAAACGATTGAAAAAAAGAAGTGTCAAATTATCTGTATATATTATTATTATTATTATTATTATTATTATTATTATTATTATTATTATTATTATTATTATTATTATTATTATTATTATTATTATTACTGTTATTATTATTATTGTTATTAGTGTTAGAGACGAAACAGGTAGAGAGTGAGGAGTGCGGACTCTATGCGCCACCTGTTCAGCAGCCCCCAAACACCTGGGACGCCGAGAAAGAGAAAATGAAAATGAAAGAGATGAGAAAGGAAAAAAAGTGTGAGGGCATTGCGATGAAGCCAAAAGATCAAGACACAGAGCGAAGGACCTGACTTGTCACCCGCCAAGGAAGAGAGAGTGGGGACGCCCAGGAAGACCGGGTGAATGGCTGTGGCTGTGAGTCCGAGTCCACCACACTCAAGAACTAGACGGTCGTTGGCCGGCAAGATCAGCCGTCCTTGGATGGGTCTTATATTCTGCCCTTCTGGGTGTCCAGTCACCCTCCTCACTGGGTGGCCCAGCGGGGGTGCCGGTTTAGTCGCCGACAGATCCTCTATGCAACAGGCCGTGCTGGATTACATGGTGTCTGTAGTAGTAGTCCAAAATACTATCCCATACCCCAAAATTTATTGGAAATTGGAGTTTTTATGTTTGTATGTACGTATGTGGGATTGAATGTATGAATGGAATGATGAATGGATGTGTGTATAAATGTATAGGAAAGGAAAAGAGATTGAGAAAGGGGGAAGAAAGAGAGTGTGGGAGGAAGAAGGGAAGAAAGAATGCATTAACTATAGAACAAAGAGAGAGAGAGAGAGAGAGAGAGAGAGAGAGAGAGAGAGAGAGAGAGAGAGAGAGAGAGAGAGAGAGAGAGAGAGAGAGAGAGAGAGAGAGAGAGAGAGAGAGAGAGAGAGAGAGAGAGAGAGAGAGAGAGAGAGAATGCATCAACTAAAGGACATTCCAGACCCGTGCGAGACTGAGGTAACTAATGAGGCAGGTGGGCAGGCGAGGGCGAAAGTGACACGCGGGACACCTTGTGGGGACACCTGAACCGAGGCGGGCCAGGTGAGGCGCGACGAACAACACATGCCCGCGCCGAGGCTGCTGGAGGGGGGTGAAGGGGCGGGGGGAATACTTAAGGACGCTGAAAGTATGGCGGGAAGACCGTAGAAGAATGCGTGCCCAAGACGGGGCGCGGACGAAATTAAAGTTAACTATTCGGAAAAGCGTTAAATTAAAATGAACTTGACTATTATAAGGAAAGCAACGTCAGAAAGGTGAAGGTTGATGTATATTAAACTTAGCTATTCGAAACAACGTCAAATTAAAGTAAACTTCACGAATATAAGAAAAACAGCCGTCAATAAGGTGGACATTGTAAGAATAAAACTTAACTCTTTGAAGAATCATAAATTAATATGGCCTTGAGAAATATAATGAAATAGATGACAAAGAATTACAGCAAATACACCAAATGTCACCTTAACCTGTGACACATCAAATTTCCTATGACACATCACTTATAATACTCACCAATATTGAGTGTCTATGACAGCCAGCCTGGTATTCCCTTACCTCTCCTTTCTATCCCTTGTCTCGTCGCCTGGGAAAGAAGCCTCGTGCTCCTAGTACTTGTCTCGTCGCCTCTCGTCTGTCCCTCTAACCGAGGGTGGACCCGATCTTCCTTCACCCCCATGCTGTCATCTCCCGTCACCCCCATGCTGAGGTCGGCGTCTACGCGCTGTACAGAATTGATAGCGAAGATTGAAGGAAATTATTGCCTATTTTTAAGCATAGGAACATCAAAGCAAACTTGACAATATAATGAAAAATGAGCGTCAATATATATCAGCGTTACTGACCCAAAATCAAGTATATAATTATGAAGCAAAGTGAGAATAACGTTATGCTGTATAGTGCTTTTACGCTAAAGAAATACTATTACGCTTTTAATAAATGATATATTGACATTTCTAAACGATAAAATGGTGAAAAAAAGATCGAAAACAATAAATAAAAAGGATAAATGAAAACAAATATATAATAGTTTGCGTGTGTGTGTGTGTGTGTGTGTCCGTACAAACACGCACACTTGATAATAGAAAGAAACCCAGTTAAAATATATAAATGAATAAATATAAAAAAGTTTGAGCTGAACAGAAAACAAGTTTGGTGTCAGGCGCGGGACCGAAAGAAACGGACGATCGTGCCGATTCATTTTGTTTTCATGAGTTTTATTTTTATTTTTGTTTTCCTTTTTTATACTTATTTATATTTTTCTTATTTTTTTCATTTTCTTTTCTTTCTTCTTTTTCTTTTTTCCTTTCCTTTTTTTTTTAATCCATGTTCATCCAGTGTTTCGGTGCCGAGTGTTTTGTTGTTGTTTCTGTTGTTTTCTTTCCTAATCTCATATTTCTATTTTTTTTTTTTGTGTGTGTGTGTGTGTTTGCTTCCCACTGATGTTGCACTCTTCGGTATTCTGTTTTTTTTTTTTTATTCATTCTTTCTATTATTTTCTTTTCCTTATTTTGTTTCTTTGCTTTTCCTCGAGTTCGCGTTTATAATAAAAAAAATAGGTACGGTTCGTCTCTCTCTCTCTCTCTCTCTCTCTCTTAGTATCAAAACACAAAGTAATGATAATGAGAAAGTTGTAAAAAATAATTAGGAAGCAAAATGAAGACAAAAGCTAAGAGAGAGAGAGAGAGAGAGAGAGAGAGAGAGAGAGAGAGAGAGAGAGAGAGAGAGAGAGAGAGAGAGAGAGAGAGAGAGAGAGAGAGAGAGAGAGAGAGAGAGAGAGAGAGAGAGAGAGAGAGAGAGAGAGAGAGAGAGAGAGAGAGAGAGAGAGAGAGAGAGAGAGAGAGAGAGAGAGAGAGAGAGAGAGAGAGAGAGAGAGAGAGAGAGGCCACCAGACACTGCGGTTATAATATGCAGTTCAAATATGCAAAGTTCCAAAGTGTTTTTACGTTTAATATTAATGGCGCTATGGTGATAGGAATGCAGATTAAACCTCATGCACTCCACGCCTCCTCCTCCTCCTCCTCCTCCTCCTCCTCCTCCGCCTCCTCCTCCTCCGCCTCTCCCTCCCCTTCCTCCTCCTCCTCCTCCTCCTCCTCCTCCTCCTCCTCTTCCTCCTCTTTCTGTCGCATCTTCCGTATTATCCTCCTCATTTGCCCTCTGCGGGTGTTTCATTTTCATCCGCTTCCTTTTATTTTATTTTTGTACCTTCATCTTTCTCTCCTCTATCCATCTCTTCCTCTTGATCCTCATCCTCGTCATCAGTATTATCCTCCTTCTATTCGTAATCTTCCTCTCCCTCTTCTGTTTTTTTTATTTCTCTTCATCTGCTGTCTCCTCTTTATCATCCTTTGTTTCATTTCATTTTCCTGATTCTTCTTCTCCCAATCCTGATTGTGATCATCCTCATCCCCTTTTTTTCTTTTTCATCATTTTCCATTTTATATTTTCCTCATCTTCCTCAATTTTATACTAGCTTCTATTATATTCCTCCTCCTCAGGTATGAAGTTAAAGGGAAACCGATGTAACACATTGGCGCGCAGAAGTTATTTCAATAATAGAGTCGTCGATCACTGGAATAGACTCCCACCGTCAGTAGTTAGCGAACAGAGTATTAATAGCTTCAAGTCTTCATTGGATAAGTACTTCAGGGATATAAGATTTTACTGAACCTTTTCGTATGTTTCAGGCAGACTGCAGCATGTTTACAACCTGAAGACATTATTTTCCCCCACAGGTTAGATTACAGTTAGCTTAAGTTAACAGCAGAGTAAAGAAAAGAAACTTAAGGTACGCAACATTCATTTCAACAACCTACAGTTTGTAGAAAAACTAGCTGGTGATGGAGTACATTGGAGTGAAGCTGGTCGAATGAGAGTCGAAGCAAAATTGAAAAAGGCTATCAAAGGATTCATTGGAGAAGACGACTCTGATGAGTGAGGTGTGGGAACAGTAAGGTTAACAGGGTACTGGAGTGTACACCCGTACCGAAGGTACACGAGGATCAAGCCTCTACCTGTAACCCCTGAAACTACATATCATCCCATCGTGAGGAGTCCAATTAAAAGGGTTTTTACCCGTTTAGTATCTAGTAACTAGTCTTACGAAGCCGATGGAAACAAACTAGCTTTTAGAATACTAGTTTTTATAATGTTTTTAAGAAGCAACTACATCACGACTGTAGTGGATTCTTACTCTTTAGGTCACCAGTAGCGTAAGTTAAGGGCAGTAATTTCCTCTTATTTCTCTCTTTACTGTAAAATTTCCATGTCCCTTTCTTCCTTAAATGCACATGATGTTCTCTTCTATCTCCTGCCGGCACGTTGCCGGAGGAAGAGGTGGGTGGGGAGAAAGCCTTCATCTATTCTATCCTGTCCTACCACACGTAGATTACTTGTAGTAGCGGTAGTAAACAGACACCCTCGCCATAGACCGCCAGGTCTTCTGGTGTCTGTTCTTCCTATGTATTCTTATGTATTCCTCCTCCTCCTCCTCCTCCTCCTCCTCCTCCTCCTCCTCCTCCTCAGCACCAGCACGCCCCTAACGCTATTTAAATAGATCATAGGAACCAATACAAAGCTTTGACGGCTCTCTCTCTCTCTCTCTCTCTCTCTCTCTCTCTCTCTCTCTCTCTCTCTCTCTCTCTCTCTCTCTCTCTCTCTCTCTCTCTCTCTCTCTCTCTCTCTCTCTCTCTCTCTCTCTCTCTCTCTCTCTCTCTCTCTCTCTCTCTCTCTCTCTCTCTCTCTCTCTCTCTCTCTCTCTCTCTCTCTCTCTCTCTCTCTCTCTCTCTCTCTCTCTCTCTCTCTTGCATAAAGGAACATGTTTACTGATTTCTTTTTAGTTTTTTTTTTTAGTTTTCCTTTTCTTCATTTTTCTTTTCTTTTTACCTGAGCTCCAAAAGGATTCTCTTGTTCGATGCTACTCCATTATTTTTCTTTAGTACTGTTGATTTTCCTTCTCTGTTGCTGTTTTTTTTTTTCTTCTACTGCTCCCACTTCTACTACTACTACTACTACTACTACTATTATTACTACTACTACTATTATTACTACTACTACTACTACTACTACTACTACTACTACTACTATTACTGCTATTACTACTACCACTGTTACTACTGCTAAAACTACCACTATGACCAGAACCACCACTACCAGTACTGCCCCTCCTTGTGTGTGTGTGTGTGTGTGTGTGTGTGTGTGTGTGTGTGTGTGTGTACCAATATCCCTTAAAGGTGGCTCCTTCCCCCCTCACAAGTAATCCGCGGAGGTGCTGCCTCTAATTAACAGGTACATATGTAAAGGTTTTGATCATTAATAACACCTGGCGCGTAGAGAAAAAGTTGTTTACTCTTCTGCAATAGACATTTCTTTATTTCTCCAATTGTTCTTAATTTCTTTGTGTATCAGTTTTTTTTTATTTCCTTTCATTTCAATTCCTTAAGTTTATTTTTCTTTTAATTTCGTCATCCCCGTCACCACCATCACCACCACCATCACCATGCAATCACATTCCTTCATTTCCAGCCTCTTTTCTTCTTCTTTTCTTTCCTCCTGCCTTCCTTCCTATTTTCCTTCATTCTTTCCTTCCTTTCTTCCTTCTTGTCTTTCCATTCTTTCTTCTTTTCATCCTTCCTCTCCTCCGTCTCCCCTTTCCTTCTCCCTTCCCTCCCTAACTTCCTTTCCCCTTCTTTCCCACCCACCTTCCATCCCGCTCACCCTCCCTCCCTCCCTCTTTCCCTGTCACCCTCCCTCCCTTCCTCCCTCCCTCCAACGCAACACAACATCACTAACCCCGTAAATGATCCAAGTTGAGACTCAGAAAAAAAACGAAACACACGAAGAAAGAAAAAGAGGATGGAAGGAAGGAGGCGGGATGGTTATGGGAGGGGAGGGAGGAGAGAGAACGAGAGGAGGGGAGAGAGTAGGAGGGGAGGAGGGAAAGAGAACGAGAGGAGGGGGTGAGGGAGGAGAAAACGAAAGGAGAGAGAGAATAAGGAGTAAGGAGAGGAAACGAGCCCGCGGAGACACAGTGGGGAAGGAAGTAACAATCGGGGCGTACAATGGAGAAAAATACCGTGCTATCCTCACTCTGTCCCCTTGACGGCCGCGCGACGGAGAGGGGAAAAAAGTGAGGAGAAAAAGGGGAATGGTTAAAAAAGGGAGAAAGAGGGAAGGAACCCTACTGGAACACACACACACACACACACACACACACACACACACACACACACACACACACACACACACACACACACACACACGTTTTATTACTCAAAGGAAAAGTATAAAACTGTTAATGAGTATATGTAGTTTTTAAAGTTGTGAAAAAGAGTTGTTATTTTATTGTTTTTGTTGTAGTTAATAGTAGTAATAGTAGTAGTAGAAGTAGTAGTAGTAGAAGTAGTAGTAGTAGTAGTAGTAGTAGTAGTAGTAGTAGTACTCACATTTTTTTTTTTTTTTGTTTAACAGTTCTTCTAATCACGTTTTTGTATATTCTTTCCCATCGGTATCTCATTTGTTTCTGTGTCTAATATATTTTTTTTTTATATGCCTGTCTTTTTTTTCTCTCTTTTAATTTCAGGATTAGTTTTGCTTTGATATTTTTCCTTTTTTTCAATCAGAAATTTCGTTGCGCCTTTATAACTTCCATTTTTAGTCTCGTGGGATTCCCGATAATGTCGTTGCGGACGTTCAAGTCTTGGCAACTTTATTCATTTACTCGCATTTTTACTTCGTTTTCGCCTTTTGCGCTAAAAACTTTCTTCTCCATTCACACACATTTCCCTTTCCTCCGAGTCTTGTATTTCCTGTTAGTTTTTTTTCGCATTTTTTGTAACCTTCGTATCACTTTTTCTATGTTCCCGATTCGTTGACATCTTTTTTTTCTGCTTTTTCTGTTCTCTCCACTTTCACTTTCCGAATTCTCATGTTTTCGTGTATTGTTTGTTTTCTCCACTTTTTTTTTTCTTTATAACTTCCATTTCCATCCTGAGTTTCACCTGTTTTACCTTGTCCTTTTTCCTCTTTTTTGCTGATTCATATTTTAATTTCCATTTTTATTTTTTTGTTTTTCCTTATTTGCCTTCTATTCTCGGTAACTTTTTTTCTTATATATCCTTTGCTATCTAATTTTCCATTTTCCTTGTTCTCCCATCGAAGTCTTTTCCTGTAGTCTTTTCATTTATATTTTTTTCGTTTTCTCTCGTTTCACAGAATTTTTCTTTCAGATTCATCTTTTTCCCCTTCCTATTTTCCACGACCCTTTGCATACAGCCTCCTTTTCCTCACTTTACCTGAGTGTCATCACCTACTCCCATATTTTCCTGTATTTATTTATCTGATATTCTTCTATCGTGTTTTATCATCATCGTTTATCTCGCCTTCCCTCCTGCTCTTCATTTCTTCTTCGGTCTCCCTTCTACTTTCCGTTACGTTTTCCGTTCACCTCGCTTCTCCGCTTGTGTTTCCCTTATCTTTTATCTCTATTTTCTTGCTTTTTTACTTTATTTTCCTTTAGATCTTCAATGTATTTTCTTTACCTACATTTTTTCCCTTGTTTTTCCTTTCATAATATCGTTTTAATTTATTCTCCTTGATTTCCTGTCACCCTTCGTTTCTTCTCTATTTTCCTTCAGATTTTCCTTTCTACTTTATCATTTTCTACTTCTATTTTTATTTTTGCCATTCTTCCTCATCTATTGCCCCTTACTTATTTTTCCCTTACCCCCTCGTTCCTTCCTTCCTTCCCTCATTTTCGCCTCTTCTTTACCCATTACAATTTTCATCATCAAACTCTTCTCCCTGAGCTTTTATTTTTTTTGTATTCGTTCATCTTGTTTTCCTTTATATATTCGTTTGCTTCATTTTTTCATCTATTTCCCCAACATTTGTTCCTTTTCTTCGAATTTGTTTGCGCTTCGTCCTCCTTTACTTATGGGGGTTTTTTCAGACATATATATTTTTCATTTTTCTCCGTCGTTTTCTTTTCATTATTCTCATTTATCTTTTTTTTCTACTTCGAGTAGTTCTCATTTTCACGGTTCTCTATTTTCCGTCCCGATCTTTTCTGTATTTTGTCTCTAAGATTTTCTACTTTTTATCTTTATTTGCTTATTTTCCTTCATCTTTTGTCTGTTCCATCACGTTTTTTTATTTATTTTTCCTCAGGTTTCTATCACTTATTCTCCTCCCTCTCCTGTTTTCCTCTTTCTCCTCGTGGTCGCTTTTACATTTTTTTTCCTTCCTCAGCTGTTTTCTTACTTTTCCCTCAGTTTTCCATCACATTTTACATTTATCTTAATTTTTCCGAAATTTTCCATCACTGGTTCTCCTCTTTCCCTTGTTTCCTCCCTTCCGGTTGCTTCCTATTTTCTCCTTGCGTGGCACCTTCGGCTTGGCCCCGCTGCTGCCGGTGCCAAAGTGCCTTAACAATCTCCTGATGACCACCATAATGACCTTCACCCTCCCTCGCCCCCCCACCGAACACCCCTTTGACCCCTCTTTTTAACCCTCCTTTCTTCAACCCGCATTTTTCATTTTCCTTCACTCTTCTGCTGTTTCTGCCTACTCATCTCTACCCTGCCACTCCCTTTACCAGCCCATACCTCCTGTAGCCCAATACCCTGCCCTCCTCGCCACCATCCAGCTGCAGCAGCAGTAGTAGTAGATGTAGTAATAGTAGTAGTAGTTGTTGTTATTGTTGTTATTTTTGTTGTAGCAACAGAAGTTTTTTTCAACATTTATTCCCGCCAGATTCCCACCAAATTTCCAATCCCTGCCAGGCAAACAGTGTTATGGTTAGAGCGTTAGTTGGCAGTGACGCGGAAAACTCTACGGACACAGTCAGCAACGTTTACATTACTTGACGGGTCCCTTGATGGACAATACGAATACCGCGGGGCGTCAACACACGCTGTAACTCATGAAGGTATTAAAGTACTGTGGTAAACAAGAAAGTGCGTGTGTCTTGTGCAACCATGAAAGCATGAATGTGTGGCGTAGTGCTCACGCCAGCACCAGCAATACACTGCCAGAATGCCCAGTCCACGACCAGGCGCGCGCCGCTCTGAAGGAGAATGACATGTACTTATTAAGCATGCAATTTTTTACTTAAATCCCATTATATATGTATTCTGGTTATACCGTCGTGTTCAGGAAACTTCTCTTTATAGGGTGATATGGTTTATTTCCGTACTGATTCAAGAACTTTCGCAAATGGCAATGATATGTTAAGAGTTATATAAACATTTCGGAGCTGTGGGTGGGGGGGGGTGGAGGTCACTGACATACGTCATAAGTTACCTTCTAACTTTTACCCACTCTGCTTCAGTTATCAATTTCTTTTCCCAACAACCATATTTTTGTCTTTTCCACTTTCCTCCCTTCAAATCCTCTTGCTTTATCTCCCCTCCATCCCCCATCACCACAAGCCGTTCTTTTCGCTCACTCTTCTTCCCTCCCTTCGAATCCTTTCTCTCTTCGCTCTTCCCCTTCCCCCATCATCCCCACCACCACTACCACCATCACCATACCCATCACCACTACCATTACCACCACCATCACCACAACCACCACTATCACCATTAATACTTCCATAACACATCATCCTTTTAAAACCAAAAACAGCAACACACTCTACTGCTTCCCTTTCCTCCCTTTTTTCCTTCTACTGCTACTACTAACAACAACAACAACAACAACACTTCACCGCCCATAAAGGAAAGTTAGAAGTACCGAAGAGGAACATTATCTCATCAACGGTAGATTAGAAAGTAAAGACTGATCTGGACTCTGTCGAAGACTGTGTGTGTGTGTGTGTGTGTGTGTGTGTGTGTGTGTGTGTGTGTGTGTGTGTGTGTGTGTGTGTGTGTGTGTGTGTGTGTGTGTGTGTGTGTGTGTGTGTGTGTGTGTGTGTGTGTGTGTGTGTGTGTGTGTGTGTGTGGGTGTGGGTGTGTGTGTGTGTGTGTGTGTGTGTGTGTGTGTGTGTGTGTGTGTGTGTGCATGCGAGGGTGCGTTCTTGCAGGACAATACTATAATTTATGTGAATAATTAGGTAGATACATAAAAAGGTTCACCGATAGAAAGATAGATGCATATAGAAAATGTAGATGGTTAAATGATTAAGTAGATAGGTGAGTAGAACGGTCTGTATATAGATGGTGTAAGACTAATAAACAGACAAACAGACAGACAGACAGACAGACGGACAGATAGACAGACTGAGGTGGTGTGTCAGTATAATGGATATGAGTGGAGGGAGGAAGGAGAAGCCCTGAATGGCCCAATATTGCCCGAGAATTTTTTGCCGGAAGTTGGTATAATTTTTTTTGGTAGAAGTCGGCAGTAAATCATTGAAACTTAAGTGAGGCGAAATAAAACGAAAAAAAATAAAATTTTCTACTCGGACGGAACGAGTAAGACGAGAATTAGAAAACCCAAATGATTTTTTTTAGTAATCGGTGCAACAAATTAAGATATATACACTCAAGGTGCAAATTATTGTAAAAATAAGAAGTTCCAAGATTTTTCTAGTACTTCAACGCTACTAAATTAGTGAAAAATGCTGGTAGTTTTTTTTAGTTCATCACATCATAATAAGAAAAATAGAAATGCCAACGGTTTTTTTATCACCCCGCGCAGGGAAATTATTGAATAGTTAAAAATGTCCCGGTTAATTTGTGCCTCGGCGGAACCAATTAAAACAAGAAATAAAAATGTAAAGTTTTTGTAGCACCAGGATATAAAAAAGAAACAATGGATCGTGAAGAGCATAAATATAAACCGATTCAAGGCAAAAGAAGAAAAGATGTGAACCTCAGGTGTTGGGAAGCTCAAGTAGTAACATCACTGAACCGGGCGAGAGTAACTTTGATCGAACCTCTACTCCCTATTTCTCCTCATATAAAAATGGGTTCGATTCAAGGCATGGGTATCAGTTGATGGAATGCTCAAGTGGTAACATCACCTAACCGGTCTAGACAAATATCATTAAGCCTTTACTTTCTCTCCTTCTTACCTGGAAAATAAAGGGCTGTAAAGATCTGGTGCGATTCAAGACAGAAATTTAAAAAAAAATGTGATTCTGAAGTGATGGAAAACTCAGGAAACATCAGTGAACCAGCCAAGGGGAACTATGATTGAACCTTTACGCTTCCCTTCCTCTTCATTAAAAAAAGTAGAGGAGAGACTTGGTTTGATTCTAGCCAGGGATATAAAGGGCATGATTCTCAGGTGATGGAAGACTCAGGTACCATCACTAAACCGACAGCATACAGCTAGAATTTAACCTTTACTCTCAGTCCGCCTTCTTAACGGGAAAATTTATGAGTAGTAGAGGTAGACAGAAATATATAGTTTCATTCTCATGTGACAGGATTCTCACGTTACATCAGGGAACTGGTCAAGAGAATATAATAGCCTTTGAACTCTATCAATATTGAATCACTTCTCTCGGTCTTGTCTTTTTCATTATTGGAACAAGACAACATAACGCCTCCAAATTAAACATAAGGAAAATCGTGATGAACAAAAGTAGTTGAGTGGTTACTAAATATGCAAAACAATATTCAAGGAAAACAAGAAAAAAATGTGAAGGATCGGAAATGGTTGGAAATAATATGACAACAGATGGAACAGATACGGAAAAGGAGAGGAAAGAGGAACTAAAAAACAGGGAGATGAACTTTTTTTTTTTTTTTTACAACAAAGGAGGCAGCTCAAGGGCACACAAAAAAAAACAATAACAAAAAAAAGCCCGCTAATCGCTGCTCCCATAAAAGAATCAGAAGAGGTGGCCAAAAGCAAGGTCAAATTCGGGAGGAGAGGTGTCCTGATACCCTCCTCTTGAAAGAGTTCAAGTCGTAGGCAGGAGGAAATACAGATGAAGGAAGATTGTTCCACAGTTTACCAGCGTGAGGGATGAAAGAGTGAAGATGCTGGTTAACTCTTGCATAAGGGGTTTGGACAGTATAGGGATGAGCATGAGTAGAAAGTCGTGTGCAGCGGGGCCGCGGGAGGGGGGAAGGCATGCAGTTAGCAAGTTCAGAAGAGCAGTCAGCGTGGAAATATCGATAGAAGATAAAAAGAGAGGCAACATCGCGGCGGAATTTAAGAGGTAGAAGACTATCAGTAGGAGGAGAGCTGATGAGACGAAGAGCCTTAGCCTCCACTCTGTCCAGAAGAGCTGTGTGGGTGGAGCCCCCCCACACGTGAGATGCATACTCCATACGAGGGCGGACAAGGCCCCTGTATATGGATAGCAACTGCGCGGGGGAGAAGAACTGGCGGAGACGATACAGAACGCCCAGCCTCGAGGAAGCTGATTTAGCGAGAGAGGAGATATGAAGTTTCCAGTTGAGATTTTGAGTTAAGGATAGACCGAGGATGTTTAGTGTTGAAGAAGGTGGCAGCTGAGTGTTGTCGAAGAATAGGGGATAGGTGTTTGGAAGATTGTGTCGAGTTGATAGGTGGAGAAATTGAGTTTTTGAGGCATTGAAGGACACAAGGTTCCTTCTGCCCCAATCGGAAATTATAGCAAGGTCTGAGGTTAAGCGTTCTGCAACCTCCAGTCTGGAGTTGTGTACTTCCTGTTTTGATGGTCTTCTATTGAAAGAAGTTGAATAATGCAGAGTGGAGTCGTCGGCGTACGAATGGACAGGACAGTTTGTTATGGAAAGAAGATCATTGATGAATAACAGGAAGAGAGTGGGTGATAGGACAGAGCCCTGTGGAACGCCACTGTTGATAGGTTTAGGGGAAGAGCAGTGACCGTCTACCACCGCAGAGATGGAACGGCCGGAAAGGAAACTGGAGATAAAGGAACAGAGAGAGGGATAGAATCTGAAAGAGGGCAGTTTAGAAAGCAAAGACTTGTGCCAGACTCTATCGAAGGCTTTCGATATGTCTAGCGCAACAGAGAAAGTTTCACCGAAACTGCTAAGAGAGGATGACCAGGAGTCAGTTAAGAGAGCAAGAAGATCACCAGTAGAACGCCCCTTGCGGAATCCATACTGGCGATCAGATAGAAGGTTAGAAGTGGAAAGGTGCTTTTGAATCTTCCGGTTAAGGATTGATTCAAAAGCTTTAGATAGACATGAGAGTAAAGCTATTGGGCGGTAGTTTGAGGGATTGGAGCGGTCACCCTTCTTAGGCACAGGCTGTACAAAGGCATATTTCCAGCAGGAAGGAAAGATAGATGTTGCTAGGCAGAGACGAAAGAGTTTGACCAGGCAGGGTGTCAGCACAGAAGCACAGTTTTTAAGGACAATAGGAGGCACTCCATCAGGTCCATAAGCCTTCTGAGAGTTGAGGCCAGAGAGGGCATAGAAAACATCATTAGGAAGAATCTTAATAACAGGCATAAAGGAGTCAGAGGGGGGATGAGTAGGAGGAATATGCCCCGAATCGTCCAAGGTGGAGTTCTTACTGAAAGTTTGAGCAAAGAGTTCAGCCTTAGAGACAAATGAGACGGCAGTGCTGCCGTCAGGGTTAAGGAGAGGAGGGAAAGAGGAAGAAGTGAAATTGGAGGAGATATTTTTGGCTAGATGCCAGAAGTCACGGGAAGAATTAGAAGAAGCAAGGTGTTGACATTTTCTATTTATAAAAGAAGTTTTGGTAAGTCGGAGAATAGATTTGGCACGATTCCGGGCTGAAATGTATAGATCAAAGTTAGTGGGAGTTCGAAGGCTCTGGAACCTTTTGTGAGCTGCCTCTCTATTTTTAATAGCACGAGAACAAGCGTGATTAAACCAAGGCTTTTTAGCATGAGGAGTAGAGAAAGTACGTGGAATGTATGCCTCCATTCCAGAGACAATCACCTCTGTGATGCGCAGAGCACACAGAGAAGGGTCTCTCTCCTGGAATGAAATCTGTCACTTCCGCGAGGCCTCACCACACGGATGAGCAGGAGGAAAGTGCCCCCTCGCGCAGCCCCTCGGAGCAGCGATGTGGCTAATGCAAGAAGCAGTCCCGCGCGCTGGGCCGGAGCGGTGGGACGGAATACAGAAGCAGGGCGTGGTCAAGGAGGAGCCCGGGAGGAAAGTTTAACAGAATCAGCTGAAAGGTTACACGCTCAGACTAGTGGAGTGTCTCACAGGTGTCCAGGCTCCTGAAGGGGGGAAGGGGGGTATTAAGGCCAATACCAACTAAAGGCTCGCGGTCACCTGTCATTATTTTATCGATTTGATAAAAAAAAGACTTGGCTCTGTTAATCATTAAATTATTTTTAATAGTATTATTTTTTTCGGAATTTATAAGGTCTGCTACGCTCTATTAGTCGAATAAATGAAGGTTAGGTTAAGAATTCGGGGAAACGGTGGCCGAGTGGTTAACGTGGACTAGGTTCGAGTGCCACCAAAACACGCTGATTTTTTAAACCATCGTCGAGTGGCGGAAGATTACTCACATGCTGCCCAGACCTTCAATCAACCCTAACTTCAGCGACTTTGGTCAAGAGGAGCACCAGGGGGCAGCATGGGCCAAGCAAGCCACTTGGCTGGGACTGGGGCCGTCCAAGAGGTCCCTCAAGACAGCCTACCACCACTGGAGGCAGCATTAAAAAAGCTTTTTATTTTATCATTGGTGTAAGAAAGAATTTAGGTTTGCTACGCTCTATAAGCGCTTTGGTCGACTACGTGATAGTTTGGTTTATTACAGGAGTTAATTAAGAGTTCAATAATTTTTATCGGCGGAAACAAGAGAACCCGCTTGTAGACTCTAGTAATATTGCTACTTATCGGAATCTAGAGGGTTTTTTTTTTTTTTTTCTACAGCTAAGGAGGCAGCTCAAGGGCGCAAAGAAAAAAAAAGAAAAAAAAGGCCAGCTACTCACTGCTCCCGAACAGAGGTTAAAGGAGTGTCCAAAATCAGAGGTCAATTTCGGGAGGAGAGGTGTCCTGATACCCTCCTCTTGAAAGAGGTCAAGTTGTAGGCAGGAGGAAATACAGATGAAGGAAGATTGTTCCAGGGTTTACCAGCGTGAGGGATGAAAGAATGAAGATGCTGGTTAACTCTTGCATAAGGGGTTTGGACAGTATAGGGATGAGCATGAGTAGAAAGTCGTGTGCAGCGAAGCCGCGGGAGGAGGGGAGGCATGCTGTTAGCAAGTTTAGAAGAGCAGTGAGCATGAAAATATCGATAGAAGATAGAAAGAGAGGCAACATGGCGGCGGAATTTGAGAGGTATAGAACTATCAGTATGAGGAGGAGAGCTGATAAGACGAAGAGCCTTTGATTCCACTCTGTCAAGGAGAGCTGTGTGAGTGGACCTCCCCCACACATGAGATGCATACTCCATACGAGGGCGGGCAAGGCCCCTGTAAATGGACAGCAACTGTGCGGGGGAGAAGAACTGGCGGAGACGGTACAGAACACCCAGCCTCGAGGAAGCTGATTTAGTAAGAGATGAGATATGAAGTTTCCAGTTGAGATTTTGAGTTAAGGATAGACCGAGGATGTTTAGTGTTGAGGAAGGTGATAGGTGAGTGTTGTCAAAGAATAGGGGATAGTTGTTTGGAAGATTGTGTCAAGTGGATAGGTGGAGAAACTGTGTTTTTGAGGCGTTGAAGGACACCAGGTTCCTCTTGCCCCAATCGGAAATAATAGTAAGGTCTGCGGCTAAGCGTTCTGTTGCCTCCAGCCTTGAATCGTGAAGTTCCTGTAGGGTGGGTCTTCTATTAAAAGAAGTTGAATAATGCAGAGTGGAATCATCGGCGTAGGAATGGAGAGGACAGTTCGTTTTGGAAAGAAGATCATCAATGAACAACAGAAAGAGAGTGGGAGATAGGACAGAACCCTGTGGGACACCACTGTTAATAGGTTTAGGGGAAGAACAGTGACCGTCTACCACAGCAGAAATAGAACGGTCAGAAAGGAAACAATAGATAAAGGTACAGAGAGAAGGATAGAAACAGTAGGAGGGTAGTTTGGAAAGCAAAGATTTGTGCCAGACCCTATCAAAAGCTTTTGATATGTCCAGCGCAATAGCAAAGGTTTCACCGAAACGGCTAAGAGAGGATGACCAAGAGTCAGTTAGGAAGGCAAGGAGATCACCAGTAGAACGCCCCTTGCGGAACCCGTACTGGCGATCAGATAGAAGGTCAGAAGTGGAAAGGTGCTTTTGAATCTTCCGGTTAAGGATTGATTCAAAAGCTTCAGATAGACAAGAAAGTAAAGCTATAGGACGGTAGTTTGAGGGATTGGAACTGTCTTCCTTCTTAGGCACAGGCTGTACAAAGGCATACTTCCAGCAGGAAGGAAAGATAGATGTTGACAGGCAGAGGCGAAAGAGTTTGACCATGCAGGGTGACAGCACGGAGGCACAGTTTTTAAGGTTGTTACATTTTATTAGCATTTAGTCGAATAGACGATGGTTTAGTTCACTCCACAGGTTAGGAGTCTAATAATTTTCAGGCCAGATCAGAATCTAATGCTATAGATAAGCCGCACGAGCATGATTATCCAGGCTGCGAGGCGAGGCGTTGAAGCTTATCTGTCCCCGGGGTGCCTTGGGTCCCGGTGGGCTGATCAAGGATGCTGACGAACGATGGCTGCCATAGGTGGAGGTAGGCTTTAGTTCAACAGGTAAAGGGTCAGTTTCTTATTCCATCACAGCGGGTTTGTCAGCTCCAAGAAACCGCAAAAGGCTGCGAAAAAGTACCCAAACTTAATGGAAATCATTGGTAAAGTTCAAGAGTGCTAAATAATGTTGGCAGAGATGGACGTTGACGAGTTCTTTCAGATTTAAGTTACAGTTCTTCGTTCCAACACAGCGGGTTAATCAGTTCTCAGAAACAAAGAAAAACTACCCAAAAACACGGCAATTCCTGGTAAAACGTTTTGTGATCATATAGAAGCTAACAAATTTTAGGAAACTAAGCAGGAAATCCCTTTAGCATCGGGCTCTTAGTAAACATCCTGACCATTATGAAGAGCAAAGTTTTGTTCAGTTTGGTCTGGCCGCTTACATGAACGCTGGAATTGGATTGTGAAATTGGCTCTAAACTTAAAGGGAAATGAGTTGGTTGTTGGCGATTACAAAAAAAAGTGCTGTAGTGTTTCCGGAGATTTCAGAGTTAGAAATTAAAAAGGTGAAGAACGCTAATAATGGCTGAGCTGTTGGGTTTGTGTTCCTTTCTTACTGCTGAAGGACTGACTAGCTCTGGTGACAACAGAGAATGATGTAACTTAAAAAAGTGTGTCATGAAAGAATTTAAGTCAGAGGAAGGAGGAAATACAGACGAAGCTTGGTTGCTCTAGATTCTACCTATGAAAGGGATGAAGAAAAGGAGATACTGACAAAGGAGAGTGACGATGCTTTTGTGATACAAGAAAACTAAAAAAATTGTTTAAATGAGCATCATGAAAGAACTCGAGTCATAGGAAGCAGGAAATACAGACGATAATTGGCTTTTCTTGAGTCTACCAATGAAAGGAATAAAAGAAAAAAAATATAGTGGTAATCTCTTGCATTAGGAAGTTGAAGAGCATTAGGGATGAGATGGGGCATAAAGTAAATAAATAGATAAATAGAAGTGTATAAGCAAGGAAATAAAAAAAGTGAATATTGATAATGACGGCAAATAATGATAATAATGATAACCTAAACACCTTCCTCCGTCTTATCCTCCGCTCCTTTCCCTTCTCTCCTTTCCTCCTTCTTCCCTCCTTGCTCGCCCCTCCGTCCTTTCCTTTACCTCTGTTCATCCATCTTCCTCCTCCGTCCCGTCAGGCTGGCAATCACTCCCTCCTGTTGACGAGAGAGAGAGAGAGAGAGAGAGAGAGAGAGAGAGAGAGAGAGAGAGAGAGAGAGAGAGAGAGAGAGAGAGAGAGAGAGAGAGAGAGAGAGAGAGAGAGAGAATATTTTCATAAAAATTCAGATCACACAAATTCTTGGTTCATTCCCTGCTTGAAAGTGTTTTTGGTATGCGTGTGTGTGTGTGTGTGTGTGTGTGTGTGTGTGTGTGTGTGTGTGTGTGTGTGTGTGTGTGCGAGTGTGTGTGTGTGTTTGTGTGTGTGTGTGCGAGCAGGTTGGTGATTTTTTTTCGAGGTCTCTCTCTCTCTCTCTCTCTCTCTCTCTCTCTCTCTCTCTCTCTCTCTCTCTCTCTCTCTCTCTCTCTCTCTCTCTCTCTCTCTCTCTCTCTCTCTCTCTCTCTCTCTCTCTCTCTCTCTCTCTCTCTCTCTCTCTCTCTCTCTCTCTCTCTCTCTCTCTCTCTCTCTCTCTCTCTCTCTCTCTCTCTCTCTCTCTATCTCTCTCTCTCTCTCTCTCTCTCTCTCTCTCTCTCTCTCTCTCTCTCTCTCTCTCTCTCTCTCTCTCCTTTTCCTCTCCTTCTTCATGCCCTTCATCCGGTCTTCCTTCTCCGTTTTTCCATTCCTCGTTATCTTCCTCCTCGTTCTTTACTGATTCATTTATTCAGTCAGTCGTTCATTATGGGATCAGTTTATTTCGTATTCCTACATTTAAATAGCCCACCAGTTAAGTTAGTCTTTAATAATAATCTTTGTACTTGTATTTGTTAGTAGTTATTATTGTTTGCTACCTTTACTACTACTGCTATTCAAACTACTACCAAAGATATTATAAATATATATATCATACCATTTATAAGATATTTGCTACTTCTATTGTTATTACTATATATTTTCATTTTTAGGTATTTTGTTTTTTATAGATTTCCAGCATCACCTTTTCTAATAGTTTATCTCCCACGTCCTTCCCTGCACGCCCTTCCTTAATACATCTTTACCGCCATCACACACTCTCTTTCATTTCCGTTTTCTTGTAGTTTTTTTTTCCTTCTTTGCTTTTATTATTCTCTTTTCCTTCTTCCTTTCTATATTTTCTTTATTGTCCATTTCTTTTTCTTTCTCTTTTCTGATTTATTTCCTTGTTGCTTCCTTTCTTTCCTTCCTCCCACTCCTAGTTTCTTTCTTTCATTCCTTCCTCCTTTTCATCTTTATTAACTTTCTACATTCACTCGTCTTCCAGTACCTCACTCGCTCATTCCCCCCTCCTTCATTCTCTGATTTCTCCCTCCATTACTTCACACTTTCCTCTCCTCTTCTCTCCCTTTCCTCCTTCATTCACCCTTCAATTTTTTCGTCTCCATTTTTTCTCTTTCCACTTTGTCTTTCTATTTTTCTTTCAGATTTCCTTCCAGTTTTTTCTTTCTATTTTTTTTTTTTACTTTTTTTCTTTCGCCCTATTAATTTTCTTTTATTCTCTCTTTATCAGCGTCTCAAAGTCAGGCGAGGTACACGTCTTTCCAAACGCTCTAAGATGAAAGGTGATTGATAAGGAAGTTGTTTATATTTATTTAACGACGATGGACGTTGATTAATATCGCTCGTTAATTAGCCAGGCGATCCATCATAATCCAGGCTCCCTATAGAGGACACTGTTTACATCGTAGTGTCCAGATTATTTTATTGTTAAGATAAGTTAGTTAGGCTCTGAACTTCATAAAATAATGAGGTGGACTTGCAGCAAACATGTCTTTTGGCCATTATATGCGAAAATCACATCCTACCCTCAAGTGACTAGAAGTGTGACCTCGCCTCTAGAATTAAATCATGTATCATCTGTATTACTATTAATTTGGACCTGTTAAGTTGGTATTTCGTAGCCCTAAACTCATAAAAAAAATTAAAAAAATTATTAATCCACTGTTTATAGTGTTCAGCCGCTACCTACCCACATGCTGTCCAGAAGATTACCTATCAACCCGGACTCTAGATTCTAGGATTAAATATGAGCTCCGGGAGGGCAGCATGAGCCAACGCAAGATGGCGCCACTATGAACACTCGCCTGCGCCAGAATGGGCTTGGCCGACCATCAGGATCCACCGGGAAGAAGCCTACCGGCGCAATAGGCCAAGACGTAAAAAAAAAAAAATATAAATAAAAAAAAAAAAAAAAAAGACCAGAGAAGTATTTTTAAATATCTTGCAATTTGAACAATGAGATTAGGACGGTATATCAAAGTAAAGACATAACAAGGAATCCTGTAAAATAACTAATAATACAATCTGAGGGTAACCACAAAGTAAATAAATTAACCCTTATTGTTACATGAATTTATTCTGTACAGCAGTGCAACAACACATTGCCACAGCATTTTGGGGAGCTGATTAAACAAAACCGCTTTTCACTTTGCCTTGTTTTGGATGGTAGTCCTCCTACTAATGTCATATTTTCATCAATTACTTCTAAGAAAAGTTATGAAGTAAAATTTCAAGGAAATAATCAAGTCACACCAATGTGAAGCTCAATATTTTCCAGAAAAAAAGTAATGTAAACTTTTATCAAATAAATTACAACAATGCAAAATTTAATATATCCTCATAAAGCGTCCAGGGCAGTCACCAAGTTTATTTGTTAGCACACAGGCACGTGCGTCCCTTATCTCTATGGCAAAACTCCACACAACAGACACCATGTAACTTACACTTGCACATGTTATTGTCACATTTTTTACCTCACCGACACTTTACCAGCAGTTCGGGGGGTATAGGACACAAGTACTTTATTGGAAATAGTGTTCCAGTCTGATTCTCCCAACCATAGTGTTCTGGACTGAGTGTGAAATGATCACTATTAAGCAACATGAGAACATTTCTAATGACACAGAAACTTCGCTTTATATGACCACGGATTACTGAAGTTGTCGGTGGTAAAACATGCAAGTCTTTGCCCTCCAAGTGCAAAAGAAGTCAGAGTTTGTTGAATGTATCGGCTTAGAATTTGGAGCGATGACCGGCCCATGTTTTCACAAGGTACTTTACAGCAATCTCCTCATCCATCTCTGAAAGAGTGTTTGTCTCAGCAACGTTTGTGAGCATTAGAGGGTTACATGATAACGCTGCATGCCTCGTTCCAATCTTACTTACTTCATCATTTCCCGTCAGAATATGCGCTTTGATGATCACCCTACAAAGTGCATCTCCTATCTTTCCATGAAGTGTGTGAAGGGGAACTTTCCTTCTATGTTCACTTGTACCAATCTCAATCAATAACTCTCAAAGCCCTCTGCATTTAAATTCTGGGAGGTATCTCAAAATTAGGGCAATGCTATCAGTATGATTTGACAATACAAGGATTCGCTCTCTCTTTACACTCCAATTAAGCTATGTGAGATATTAGTCTATTATCTGCTTCCTCTTGCCAGTTGGACAGCTCAGGCACATTAATTGCTGTACGAAGGGCCTCCTGAGGCATTGCTTGTAATATTTCTTCATTCACCATCATTCCACTCACAACAACATTTTTGAAATCCCTAAGACTTACAGTTCTGGCTAGAATTTGAAGAGCTTGCTTATTTTTGCTACTAGCCCAGAATTTTTCAACCTGTTGTGGTATGGGAACTGATTCAGACAGAGTGATGACATCAATTTCCCCTCCACAGTTTGCTGCCCTTCGGATTCTTTCTCCTTCCTTTACAGACAACTCAAAGTATGAATCAAAGACAATATGCAGTCTGTCTGCCGGACATACTTTTTTGGTTGCAGATAAAATTCTCTGGATAACTTGGCCAAAGTCTGTGAAACTGGATAAATTATGATACTGTCTTATTTTAGACATGACATCGAGAATATCTGTTTTCGTATTTGAAACTGGAGTGAATGCATAATCTGAGTCAAGATTTTGTTCCAGTTCTCGTATCATTTGGGATTTATCAGGCTTTGTGCACCATACACCATCAAAAAGTGGACTAGTATCAAACAAGTCATGGCCAAGGATAAACTTCATTGTTTTGCCTCGCTCTTTGACTATGTCTATCTCCCTCTGAGCTGCTGCTAAATGGTTCCAAGAAATGGTTCCAGTTTTGAGAGATACTGGTGCATCATTCTGTTTTGAGCTACGCGTATCATAATGAGCACCAAAGTGTGGAAGATTGACTTTGCTGATTGTGTTTGAAAGTTTTGTCAGTTAAGAAGGCTAGGAGATCACCAGTAGAACGCCCCTTGCGGAACCCATACTGGCGATCAGATAGAAGATCAGAAGTGGAAAGGTGCTTTTGAATCTTCCGGTTAAGGATTGATTCAAAAGTTTTAGATAGACAAGAAAGTAAAGCTATAGGACAGTAGTTTGAGGGATTGGAACGGTCACCCTACTTAGGCACAGGCTGTATGAAGGCATACTTCCAGCAGGAAGGAAAGGTAGATGTTGACAGGCAGAGGCGAAAGAGTTTGACCAGGCAGGGTGTGTGTGTGTGTGTGTGTGTGTGTGTGTGTGTGTGTGGGTGGGTGGGTGTGTGTGTTGTGTTGTGTTGTGTTGTGGGTGTGGGTGTTGTGTTGTGTTGTGTTGTGTTGAGTTGTGTTGTGTTGTGTTGTGTGTGTGTGTGTGTGTGTGTGGGTGTGGGTGGGTGTGGGTGTGGGTGTACGTGTGAGTGTTGTGTGTGTGTTGTGTTGTGTTGTGTTGTGTGTGTGGGGGGGGGGTGCGTGCTGTGTTGTGTTGTGTTGTTTTGTGTTGGGTGTGGGTGTGGATGTGTGTGTGAGTGTTGTGTTGTGTTGTGTTGTGTTGTTTTGTTTTGTGTCGTGTTGTGTTGTGCTTTGTGTGTGCGTGTGTGCGTGTGTGTGTGTGTGTGTGTGTGTGTGTGTGTTGTGTTGTGTTGTGTTGTGTGTGGGTGTGCGTGTGAGTGTTGTGTTGTGTTGTGTGTGGGTGTGGGTGTGGGTGTGGATGTGTTGTGTTGTGTGTGTGGGTGTGCGTGTGAGTGTTGTGTTGTGTTGTGTGTGTGGGTGTGCGTGGGAGTGTTGTGTTGTGTTGTGTTGTGTGTGTGTGTGTGTGTGTGTGTGTGTGTGTGTGTGTGTTGTGTGTGTGTGTGTGTGTGTGTGTGTGTGTGTGTGTGTGTTGTGTTGTGTTGTGTTGTGTGTGGGTGTGGGTGTTGTGTTGTGTTGTTTGTGGGTGTGGGTGTGCGTGTATGTGTTGTGTTGGGTTGGGTTGGGTGTGGGTGTAGGTGTGGGTATGCGTGTGTGTTGTGTTGTGTTGTGTGTGTGTGTGTGTGTGTGTGTGTGTGTGTGTGTGTGTGTGTGTGTGTGTGTGTGTGTGTGTGTGTGTGTGTGTGTTGTGTTGTGTTGTGTTGTGTTTGTGTGTGTGTGTGTGTGTGTGTGTGTGTGTGTGTGTGTGTGTGTGTGTGTGTGTGTGTGTGTGTGTTGTGTTGTGTTGTGTGTGTGTGTGTGTGTGTGTGTGTGTGTGTGTGTGTGTGTGTGTGTTGTGTTGTGTGTGTGTGTGTGTGTGTGTGTGTGTGTGTGTGTGTGTGTGTGTGTGTGTGTTGTGTTGTGTGTGTGTGTGTGTGTGTGTGTGTGTGTGTGTGTGTGTGTGTGTGTGTGTGTGTTGTGTTGTGCTGTGTTGTGTTGTATTGTAGTGCATTATATTGCATTGTGTGTGTGTATGTGTGTGTTGTGTTGTGTTGTGCTGTGCTGTGTTGTGTTGTGTTGTGTTGTCTTGCGTGTCTGTGTTAGTGCGGTGGGGGGAGGGGGCTACAGCTACCATCTGTTATTGGCCTAACTTGCCGCAGCTTCCTTCTCTTTCAAGTCACACAACAAAAACATTTAAATGGCAACCAAAACCTTCCGCAAAGAGGAGATACGACGTGCCGTCTACGGCACTTGCTTGGTGGATGCGCCCGTGGGCGGGTGCAGTGTGGAGGCCGCGCCCATCCGGGTGACGGTCAGCGTCCGCCGGCGCCGCGGGTGCTGGGGGAGACTGGCCGGAGCCTGGAAGGAGACGGCCGCGTTTTCCTTCGTCGACAGGCCGCGTGCCCCCTTCTTATCCAACGCCTTCCTGGACCTGGAGCACGTCTTCAGGTACAGCAGCGAGGCGGACGCGGGCGCGGCGCAAGTTAAGATCTGTCTGACGCTCCTCAGCGGCCAGACGCGCGTGGCCAAAGTGGGCCTGGAAGACTTCCTGGGCCAGCTGATGCAGAGCGGCCGCCCAGAGTGCTTCACCCTGTACGTCTACGAGGGGAAGGTCGCCCTGCTGCAGACCCACCAGCCAGTCCCGGAGGTTTTGACGGAGTGGCTGTTTGACGGGAAGGGAAATGACATCCACAAAGGGTCAAGTTACAAGGACCGTGCCTGCTTTGACCCCGAGGTCACTGAGATAGACAAGTGCCAAGAAAATATGGAAACCAGTGACTCAGAGGAGAGTGCATGGGAAACCCCTGAGAATGACACACAGGAAAGTGCATGGGAAACCCCCGAAGAATATTTATATGTGAGTGCATCGGAAACTCCCGAAGAAGACTCAGATGTGAGTGCATGGGAAACCCCCGAAGAAGACTCAAATGTGAGTGCATGTGAATCCCCCGAAGACACAGAGGAGGGTGGAGATGACTCAGGCGAGGAGAGTGGACTTGACACTGATGAAGACACAGATAGGGAGAGTGGATGGGAGTCTAAGGACGGAGACTCCGAGGAGGAGAGTAAACTTGAGGCTCCCGGAGACTCGGATGAGAGTGGATGGGAGACTCTTGAAGAAGACGCAGAGGAGGAGGCTGGGCGGGGCACTGCTGGAGGCACAGAGGAGCGTGGATGCGGCCGCGGCTTCCTGGCGAGGCTGGGGGCGGCGTGGCGGCACAACCGCCTCGCCCTGCTCCTGGCCGCCGCTGCGGTCTTGGTCTCGCGGGTGTCACTCGCTGACCCTGACGAGTGGCGGTGGGGAGGCGGCGGCGGGGGGCTGTGAGGGGCGTGAGACGTAAGGAGAGAGCCCCAAGATTGTGTTACTGTTGCATTTCTCATCCTTATTTACAACTCTTATATATTATCCTACCGGTACAACTTTTCTACGTACGTACAAACAGAATGGGTAGTAGTAGTAGTAGTAGTATGGGGTGGGTTGATGGGGTGGCAAGGAGGAGGTGATAGGGTAGGAAGGAGTAACTTGATAGGGGTTTAATTTTGATGTGACGAGTGGTTGAATGGTTAGAGGGTTGGTGGGCTTGTCAGTCGACGTAGGTGGGTTGACGTGGTGGCTGCATGGGAGGCTGTGATGGGGCTGGAAGAAGTACGTTAATATGTGTTTCATTTTGAGGTGACGGGAGTTTAGAGGTTTGGAATAGTTGAGAGGGTTACAGAGTAGAGTTCATAAATGGTCCCAGTCAAATTGATAGGATTTTAGGCTCGTAGGAGTTTTGGGCTGATAAGAGCTTCATTAAATTTGACCTGACAGTGTAAGTTGATAATTTATATAGTTTGGCATTAGATTGTTATTAGTGATATTAGACGAATTGGGGGGGAAGTCAGGGTCACGTTGATTGGAGAATAATGAATTTAGAGGAGATTTGGGCAGACAAGAGCTAACAGTTGACCTGATAGTGTAATACTCTGCGTCATATTGGCTGAAGGGTTGGTGGCAAGAAAGATGAAAGAAAATTAGGCTGAAGTGCATGTTGTTGGGGGTTTAGTTCGGCAGAAAGTTAGTCATGATGATTGGCAAGAGATTTAGGCAGACAAAAGGCTTAAGTTGACCTGACTGTAAGGTCATATTGGTTGAAAGGTTGGTTGACAATGGGAAAGAAGTTGAGGGAGAAGGGCTATAGTTTGACAGAGGTTTAGATCAACGTAAATATTAAACAAAGGGTTGACAAGGGATTAAGTTTAGTCTGATAATAGCATTTGTTAGGAAGGGTGTTGGAATCAGTTTAAGCATAGAAGGATTGTCGGTCGAATCCTCGTCCACCGATGTTTTCCTTCCGTGCAGTGATGCCAGATCGAAACCTTCTGTGAAACACTCTTATCCGGTAATACTGCGATCTAGAGCTTTTGGTTAACGTTATTAATTTAAGTACAGGCCACGTATTTTCGTCAGACTGTGTTATTTTCAGCAAAGCAGCCTGATCGTTCCATAATTTTTCAAATAACTGGGCTACATGAGGTCACATTCGTTGACTTCAGTGCTGTCTTTAATCACATGGCCCTCTGCTTGTACGCAATAACAAGAACAATAGCCGCCCAAGAATAGCTTTTTGCACCCTATATGTAAGCGTTTGTGGCTAAAATTCTTAATAATAGACCAAAAGCATGCGAAATATATTACAATAGGTTGGCAGCTTCAAGCTCGCCCGTGAACATCTTCATAAGATTTACCCCCTAAAAAGGGAGACAGGGCCTTTGCACAAAGGCGGGCCTGTAAGGCGTGAACATGTAAGCATCCTCTGTCCTTTGTACGCAAGAAATCTGAGTAACTTCCCTATATAAACCTTCCTGTCCAGCACAGGAAATGATTATCGATGTAGTACTTACCTCATGTACGATATATGGATGAGAAAACAGTCGAGTTGACGAGGTGGTGGTCCACGGACCACGGTTCAGCTGACAACATTGTTGGAACACGGTGTTGCCGCTTCCTCTATGTGAAAAGCGTATAGATTGAGCAATTTAATATTTCGCAGGAGACGCAGTACCATACCCCCAGCGAGGGTGTGGAAAAAGAACTACAATGATCCAACACAGACCAATAGGGACCCAGAGACCTCATTGCTCGATAAACACATTACTCTGATACACTGTTTACTAAAACAGTGCTCTATGGCTGGCTCTGAGGGGGCGTCAGTGCGTGCTGGGGCCCTTAAATATTAAATGAACGCCTCTTAAGCCTCTTTCTACGCCTTAAGTGAAGCCCATGTCTACAGCAGCAACCTACATCACGACTGAAGAATCCCACGCATGATTCTGATCTTCGGCACGCGATGAAGTCATGAACACCTCTTGCTGGTATCCATTTTTAGACCGCAACCTTTCAAGCAGTGGTAGTAATAGCAGTAAGGGAAGTAGTAGCAGTAGTAGTAAGGACATGATATAAAGTCATGAACAGCACTTACTTGCACCCATATCTTAGCCACAACCTTTCAAACGGCCGTAGTAATAGCGGCAAGAGAGGTAGTACCAGTAGTAGAAGCAGGAGTAATAGTAGTAATGGTAGTAACTAGAGCAGAATCACGAGCATGTGAAGGGCAAGAAAGGTCGCAGCGAGGGGGAATAATAACGCGCGGGCAGGGCAGGAAAAAGCTCCCCCGCCAGGCCACGTCTGCGATGCCCCGCAACTGCCGGAGAGTGATATTCCCGCGATGGGCGACCATCCGCCGCCACCACGCCGACCCTGCCGCTACCCTGCCACCACCCTACTATCACTCCCTCATCCACTCTCTTCTACCCTCCCACCCTGACAACGACCAACCCAGACATTTCCCTCTCCACATGTTACCACCCTGCCAACTCATCCATCATTCCTTTATCCACCTGTCACCCATCCTTCACTCCGCCGTGACCCTGCCGACCCTCAATCTACTCGCCACTTCACTACCCTGCCCTCTCACCCTTCTTCCACTTCCTCTCCCACTTTCCCATCCATCCATCACTCCGTCTTCTACCCTGCCAGATATCGAACCACCTACTTCTCTCTCCACACCCTCTGCTACCCCCCTGCCAACTTATTCACCGCTCTTCCACCCCGCTATTCATCCTCCACTCCCTCAGCCACCCTGTCAACTTTCCACCCTTCCATCCCCTTATCCACTACCCCTGTCACACTCAGCTCTCCATTCACCCTTCCACCCTATCCTCCACATCTCCTTCATCCATCGTTCCACCCACCCATCCACCCTGTCTTCCACTTCCCATGACCCCTTCACCCTTTCACTCACCCTTTCACCCCGTCACCATAAGCCACATCACCCCTTTAACTTTTCAACTAGTCCACCTTTTAACCCTTCCACCAAAACCTTCCCACCACCTCCTCCCGCCAACCCCAACCACCCTCACCTCCCCCTGTCACCCGCCACCACCTCCCCTGTCAAGGGTTCCCCCCTCCCTCCCCCTGCCGGAGCCGCCTACATGTTGCCTGAACGATGAATATTTCTGTAAAATGTTGTAAAAATGTGCAAACCATCTGGGGCCTTGTGTGTGTGTGTGTGTGTGTGTGTGTGTGTGTGTGTGTGTGTGTGTGTTACGTTCGCTACTTAAATTTGATTGCACGTGTATTCTGTTTATAAATTACAATTCCACATTTTCGTTTTTATCATTATTATTATTATTATTATTATTATTATTATTATTATTATTATTATTGGTATTATTATTATTAGTAGTAGTAGTAGGAGTATAGTCCGTTTAATTTCATCTGTCCACCAAACAATTTTGATAGATGTGGCACCTGCGTATTTTTAGTTCGTGAATACGTGAAAATCAACTGCTGTGAAGATATTCAAACTATTTTTTCAATAATATATTTGATTATTTATGTATTAAAATAAACTAACTCTTTATGCATCCCAAACACATCGATTTGCATCGCTAATATACCATACAGGCACATGAAAGGCACGCTAGTATCAAACAGCCTGTAGTCAGATCATACTCGAACGATCTGTGGCCTTTCAAATACCTATAATTCATCTCATTTGAGGTACATTAACAAACACCTGGCTCTGGAAATGAAAATAAAAGGCATTTTAATCATTTATTGCATGTAAATCACGATTGATATTCGAAAAAATGAAATATTGTTGAATGTGATGCCAGGCTATTTCGAATATTACCAATGTTACATGCAATGAATTATCAAAACAACGTGTCTTATGTACCTATAATGAAACGTATCATAGGTATATATATGAAAAGCCACAGATCGTTCGAGTAGGATCAGACAACACTGTTTGATACAAGCTCGTCTTTCGTTTGCGTCTATGGTAGCTTAGCGATGCGCGTCGGTATGTTTGCGCTTCATATATCGCTCATATCATTCGCTCTTTCTCTGTGTGTATGTATATGTTTGGTCCTTATCTTTTTGTTGTTGATATTATTGTTGTTGCTGTTTTGTTTTCACCTGCATATTTATATGTCCTGAAGCTTCCGTCGGTGTTTCTATGTTTTGGCGAATATTTTGACGTTTTTGCAATGGAGAGAGAGAGAGAGAGAGAGAGAGAGAGAGAGAGAGAGAGAGAGAGAGAGAGAGAGAGAGAGAGAGAGAGAGAGAGAGAGAGAGAGAGAGAGAGAGAGAGAGAAATTGAAACGCACACCCACACAGAATATTAAATAGATAGATAGAAAAGAGAGACAGGCAAATATAAACAGAGAGAGAGAGAGAGAGAGAGAGAGAGAGAGAGAGAGAGAGAGAGAGAGAGAGAGAGAGAGAGAGAGAGAGAGAGAGAGAGAGAGAGAGAGAGAGAGAGAGAGAGAGAGAGAGAGAGAGAGAGAGAGAAGGGAGGAAAGCTTGTGGTATTTTTTTTAGAGCAGAGGTGTCAGTTCAAGGGCGTAAAAAAAGGTAACATGTTAAAAAAAAAGACCGCTACTCACTGCTCCTAAAAAGAGTTAGAGGAGTGGCCAAAAGATAGGTCAATTTCGGGAGGAGAGGTGTCCTGATACCCTCCTCTTGAAAGAGTTCAAGTCGTAGGCAGGAGGAAATACAGATGACGGAAGATTGTTCCAAAGTTTACTAGCGTGAGGGATGAAAGAGTGAAGATGCTGGTTAACTCTTGCGTAAGGGATTTGGACAGTAAAGAGATGAGTTTGAGTAGAAAGTCGTGTGTGGCGAGGCAGCGGGAGGGGGGGAGGCATGCAGTTAGCAAGTTCAGAAGAGCAGTCAGCATGAAAATATCGATAGAAGATTGAAAGAGAGGCAACATGGCGGCGAAATTTAAGAAGTAGAAGACTATCAGTAAGAGGAGGAGACCTGATGAGACGAAGGGCCTTAGACTCCACTCTGTCCAAGAGAGCTGTTTGAGTGGAGCCCCCCCACACGTGAGATGCATACTCCATACGAGGGTGGACAAGGCCCCTGTAAATGGATAGCAACTGTGCGGGGGAGAAGAACTGGTGGAGACGGTACAGAACGCCCAGCCTCGAGGAAGCTGATTTAGTAAGAAAAGAGATATGAAGTTTCCAGTTGAGATTTTGAGTTAAGGATTGACCGAGGATGTTTAGTGTTGAAGAAGGTGATAGCTGAGTGTTGTCAAAGAATAGGGGAAAGTTGTTTGGAAGATTGTGTCGAGTGGATAGGTGGAGAAACTGTGTTTTTGAGGCATTAAAGGACACCAAGTTCTTCTTGCCCCAATCGGAAATAATAGTAAGGACTGAGGCTAAGCGTTCTGCAGCCTCCAGCCTGGAATCAATTAGTTCCTGTTGGGTGGGTCTTCTATTAAAAGAAGTTGAGTAATGCAGAGTAGAGTCATCGGCGTAAGAATGAATAGGACAGTTCGTTTTGGAAAGAAGATCATCAATGAACAACAGAAAGAGAGTGGGAGATAGGACAGAACCCTGCGGAACACCATTATTAATTGGTTTAGGGGAAGAACAGTGACCGTCTACCACAGCAGAAATAGAACGGTCAGAGAGGAAACTGAGGATAAAGGTACAGAGAGAAGGATAGAAACCGTAAGAGGGAAGTTTAGAGAGCAAAGATTTGTGCCAGACACTATCAAAGTCTTTTGATATGTCTAGCTCAATAGCAAAAGTTTCTCCGAAACGGCTAAGAGAGGATGACCAAGAATCAGTTAGGAAGGCAAGAAGATCACCAGTAGAACGCCCCTTGCGGAACCTATACTGGCGATCAGATAGAAGGTCAGAAGTGGAAAAGTGCTTTTGAATCTTCCGGTTAAGGATTGATTCAAAAGCTTTAGATAGACAAGAAAGCAAAGCTATAGGACGGTAGTTTGAGGGATTGTAACGGTCACCCTTCTTAGGCACAGGCTGTATGAAGCCATACTTCCAGCAAGAAGGAAAGGTAGATGTTGACAGGCAGAGGCGAAAGAGTTTGACCAGGAAGGGTGTCAGCAAGGAAGCACAGTTTTTAAGGACAATAGGAGGCACTCCATCAGGCCAATAAGCCTTCTGAGGATTGATTGATATCGGCATTTACATCCAGTGCACAATAACATTGGAGGGAGGGAATAACAAACGTAACGGGAAGGAAAATTAAGAGTGGCGGAAGTCAGGATGTCCTTTGATTCTGGCGGAAGTAAGAAAAGCGACGCGCGCGTGAGGACGAGCGGGGAGAGGGGAGGAAGAGGTGATTATTATTAAGACGCGAGGCTGATGTTTTGGAAGCTGACGAGGGAGACGGTGAAGGAAGAACAGAAGGAAGAAGTAGAATAAGAACAAGATGAGATGAAAGGCGGGTAATACTTAAGAGAAAGGTTTAGAGGAAAAGCTGTAACGAAAAGAAGAAAAGAGGAAGAGAGATAAAAGAAAAAAGAACACTAAAAGAAAAAAGGAACTTAAAAACACGAAATTAAATGAAACGTTGTTTTTGAGCTCCAAAACCGTTACCAGACTGTTGGTTTACTGGTATCCGGCGAGGCGATGCAGTGCAGGCATTGGGACGAGTTTCTTTCTCGAACCGAGTCGTCCGCCATTGGAAAAACTTTCCTTTCAGAGGTAGTTAACGCGAAAACGATTAAAGCCTTCAATAATCGCATCAACCATTACTTTTTTTGCGACAAGATTGAACTGAATGTTCTTTGCTCGGCTCCGTGGGTCGGTGAAGCTGCAGCCTCGCCACACGCCAACAAACTCTCTCTTGCCCGCTCTGCCACGCTTTCATCTTTCCATCTTTCCTCCTCCTACTTATCATCATCGCGGGGTTCGAACGTCCACCTGCCAGGCCGCGAAGCCTAGGCACTGAGCTACCGGAGCGGTGTGTGTGTAATAGCAAGCCACCTGAGAACAAACTAACCGACAGACAGACAGACAGACAAAGTTAAACAGACAAAAATGCAAACAAAAACAAAGAAACAACCAAACTAAGAGAGAGAGAGAGAGAGAGAGAGAGAGAGAGAGAGAGAGAGAGAGAGAGAGAGAGAGAGAGAGAGAGAGAGAGAGAGAGACGTTTGAGTATTTAAGTTTCTCTCTAAAAAGCACACCTGTACACGGGCCGTTAATTAACCCTCCTCACCTGCCCTCCGCCTGACCGCCGGACGCGGGAACAAAAGCAATGCGGAATTAAATCGCAAGACAGAACCAGGAGCGGCGAGGGGAGGGACGAGGGGAGGGGAAAGAACCTGAAGACGCGCAGCATAAACACAGCATTAGGAGCAGCGAGGGGAAGAAGCGAAATGAGGGACGAGGGGAGGGGAAAAAACCTGAAGACGTGCAGCATAAACACAGCATTAGGAGCTGAGAGGGGAAGGGGCGAGAAGAGGGACGAGGGGAGGGGAAAGAACCTGAAGACACGCAGCATAAACACAGCATTAGGAGCAGCGAGGTAAAGTTGCGAGAGGCTCACCAAGGGAATTGAAACCAAGAAGGTAAAGGGAGGCAGGCCAGGTATTCTCACGTGGGGGGGCGCTGGACCAAAATTGGTGTGGACTGCGCAGGCAGACCGTGACGTCACAGGCTAGACGTGGAAGAGGTCTGGATAGTGATTGCAGCGTGGACTTCAATCCTGAACCAAGTCACCGGCTAGAGGAGGTCTATCTGAGCGTTCTGTTTCCTGTGACATGGGAAACTCTTGTAGAGCATGCCTTCGTGTTGCATTGTTCGTGGGTGCAGATCCATGCATCCCGAAGGGACCACACTGCTTTTTCGGTCTCCCAATAGATGAAGTTACAAATACAGTTTAGTACTGTGTATAATTTCATTAGGCATATACTCTACATAAATAAATCATAAGTCTGTAGCCTCATTAGATAGCACAACGGAAGCTGCCAAGCTGCAGAGGGAAGGAACTCAATGAGCTTGGCTGCACTGGGCACCATGGTTTATACCCAAAACTTATTATAGGTGAACAAATTCTTTAAAGAGGAATGGGAACCCTGGATTATATATATATATATATATATATATATATATATATATATATATATATATATATATATATATATATATATATATATATATATATATATATATATATGTGTGTGTGGATGCACTTGCCCTATAGTCATTATTATTATTATTATATGAGTAAATTGCCCTAACACTCCAGGGAAAATTAATGCAGAGGGCACTAAGACAGTACTGAAAGACAGTGCATTCCAGGATCAGAACCAAGGAGACTATACTATAATCTCCTTGATCAGAACCTACTTAGACGTTCAACGGACTAGATTACATTAGGATACCTTTAAATTCTCACACACTCTCTTTCTCTCTCTCTCTCTCTCTCTCTCTCTCTCTCTCTCTCTCTCTCTCTCTCTCTCTCTCTCTCTCTCTCTCTCTCTCTCTCTCTCTCTCTCTCTCTCTCTTGTTTTATCTCTATCTATCGCTTGCTCTCGTATACTTGGAGAAAGAATATAAGGAGAGGGCATGACGTCACAGAGGTTAAGCAGTCTTGGCCTTGGCTTCGCTCCGCCCACCCCTACACCCCATGCTTCACCTCACACGCTGCGGGCCACTCCATGTATTCTTCCTCCAAGCTCGTATAGCCCGTGACGTCACTTAGATGCGCAGTGAGTGGTGGGGTAGGGGGGATCGAGACTACCTGGTGTTCCTTCTACCATGCTTGAAACAACCTGAAAACGCACAGAATGGGTCAGAGTGTAATTACCTAGACAGGAAGATAAATAGAAACAGTGGTGGTGGTGGTGGTAGTAGTAGTGGTAGTAGTAGTAGTAGTACTAGTAGTAGTGGTAGTAGTAGTAGTAGTACTAGTAGTAGTGGTAATAGTAGTAGTAATAGTAGTAGTCGAAGTAGGAGTAGGAGTAGCTAGGAAGACACCTACCGAACGGGCGTGAGCTACTCCCGGTGAGGATATATGGGAAGCGAGGAGGGTGCTGAAGCCCTTCAAAGACTCTTCCCATGTCCTCACTAACCGTTTCCCTTTTGTCACATCAACACCAGAGAGCAGTTCAGCATGCTCTCTAAAGACAGTTCCTCTTCTTTCTACACCACACTACATTCACAAAACACACACACCTTTTCCCAAAATACAAAATTCAAAATGGCGAAAAAAATAACTACCTCGGAGTCCCCGCCTGGGGGGGGGGACCATAAATTCCCCCAGTGAGGACTCCCCTTCTGGCTGCCGACTCGAGAGGTGTCCTGATAGCTCCTCGAACCTCCTTATCAGTTTCTGCAACATTCGCGGTCTCCGTTCTAATTTTCATTCTGCGGAACACCATCTCTCCTCCTCTAAACCTCACCTTCTCTTCCTCACCGAAATACAGGTTTCTGAGGCTACTGACAGCAACCTCTACTCTGTTCCCTCCTACTATCTCTATCCTAAATTTCAATCCAAAGCTGGATGTTGCGCCTACGTGCGCAACGACATCACTTGCTCTCGTGCCCACGACCTTGACTCTTCTGAATTTTCCACCATCTGGCTAAGACTTCATTGTCATTCTATTACTAAATACATCTGTGCTGTTTATCTCTCACCTAACTCTACTAACTATGTAAAACTCTTTGACTATTTGAACTCTAAAATGGAGCGCATCTTGACCCACTCTCCCTTCGCTGAAATCTCCATCTTGGGAGATTTCAATGCTCACCACCAGCTTTGGCTTTCATCCTCTTTCACTGACCAGCCTGGTGAACAAGCCTTCAACTTTGCTCTCCTCAACGACCTAGAGCAGTTGGTTCAGCACCATACTCGTATTCCCGACCGTCTTGGAGACAGGCCCAACATTCTAGACCTCTTCCTTACCTCTAATCCTTCTGCTTACTCTGTCAAACTGTTCTCTCCGTTGGGCTCCTCCGATCATAACCTTATTTCTGTATCCTGTCCTATCGCTCCTGTACATCCTCTGGACCCACCGAGGAGGCGATGCTTCTGGCATTTTGCTTCAGCTCGGTGGGACAGCCTGAGGATGTACTTTTATGATTTCCCGTGGAATGATTACTGCTTTCAGGAGAGAGACCCCTCTGTGTGTGCTCTGCGCATCACAGAGGTGATTGTCTCTGGAATGGAGGCATACATTCCACATACTTTCTCTACTCCTCATGCTAAAAAGCCTTGGTTTAATCATGCTTGTTCTCGTGCTATTAAAGATAGAGAGGCAGCTCACAAAAGGTTCCAGAGCCTTCGAACTCCCACTAACTTTGATCTATACATTTCAGCCCGGAATCGTGTCAAATCTATTCTCCGACTTACCAAAATTTCTTTTATAAATAGAAAATGTCAACACCTTGCTTCTTCTAATTCTTCCCGTGACTTCTGGCATCTAGCCAAAAATATCTCCTCCAATTTCACTTCTTCCTCTTTCCCTCCTCTCCTTAACCCTGACGGCAGCACTGCCGTCTCATCTGTCTCTAAGACTGAACTCTTCTCTCAAACTTTCTGTAAGAACTCCACCTTGGACGATTCTGGGCATATTCCTCCTACTCATCCCCCCTCTGACTCCTTTATGCCTGTTATTAAGATTCTTCCTAATGATGTTTTCTATGCCCTCTCTGGCCTCAACTCTCAGAAGGCTTATGGACCTGATGGAGTGCCTCCTATTGTCCTTAAAAACTGTGCTTCTGTGCTGACACCCTGCCTGGTCAAACTCTTTCGTCTCTGCCTATCAACATCTATATTTCTTTCCTGCTGGAAGTATGCCTTTGTACAGCCTGTGCCTAAGAAGGGTGACCGCTCCAATCCCTCAAACTACCGCCCAATAGCTTTACTTTCATGTCTATCTAAAGCTTTTGAATCAATCCTTAACCGGAAGATTCAAAAGCACCTTTCCACTTCTAATCTTCTATCTGATCGCCAGTATGGATTCCGCAAGGGGCGTTCTACTGGTGATCTTCTTGCTCTCTTAACTGACTCTTGGTCATCCTCTCTTAACAGTTTCGGTGAAATTTTCTCTGTTGTGCTAGAATATCGAAAGTCTTCGATAGAGACTGGCACCAGTTTTTGCTTTCTAAACTGCCCTCTTTCGGATTCTATCCCTCTCTCTGTTCCTTTATCTGCATTTTCCTTTCCGGCCGTTCTATCTCTGCGGTGGCAGACGGTCACTGCTCTTCCCCTAAACCTATCAACAGTGGCGTTCCACAGGGCTCTGTCCTATCACCCACTCTCTTCCTGTTATTCATTAATGATCTTCTTTCCATAACAAACTGTCCTGTCCACTCGTACGCCGACGACTCCACTCTGCATTATTCAACTTCTTTCAATAGAAGACCGTCACAACAGGAAGTACACGACTCCAGACTGGAGGCTGCAGAACGCTTAACCTCAGACCTTGCTATCATTTCCGATTGGGGAAGAAGGAACCTTGTGTCCTTCAATGCCTCAAAAACTCAATTTCTCCACCTATCAACTCGACACAATCTTCCAAACACCTATCCCCTATTCTTCGACAACACTCAGCTGTCATCTTCTTCAACACTAAACATCCTCGGTCTATCCTTAACTCAAAATCTCAACTGGAAACTTCATATCTCCTCTCTCGCTTAATCAGCTTCCTCGAGGTTGCGCGTTCTGTATCGTCTCCGCCAGTTCTTCTCCCCCGCGCAGTTGCTATCCATATACAGGGGCCTTGTTCGCCCTCGTATGGAGTATGCATCTCACTTGTGGGGGGGCTCCACCCACACAGCTCTTCTGGACAGAGTGGAGGCTAAGGCTCTTCGTCTCATCAGCTCTCCTCCTCCTACTGATAGTCTTCTACCTCTTAAATTCCTCCGCGATGTTGCCTCTCTTTCTATCTTCTATCGATATTTCCACGCTGACTGCTCTTCTGAACTTGCTAACTGCATGCCTCCCCCCCTCCCACGGCCCCGCTGCACACGACTTTCTACTCATGCTCATCCCTATACTGTCCAAACCCCTTATGCAAGAGTTAACCAGCATCTTCACTCTTTCATCCCTCACGCTGGTAAACTCTGGAACAATCTTCCTTCATCTGTATTTCCTCCTGTCTACGACTTGAACTCTTTCAAGAGGAGGGTATCAGGACACCTCTCCTTCCGAATCTGACCTTGCTTTTGGCCACCTCTTCTGATTCTTTTTTTAGGAGCAGCGATTAGCGGGCTTTTTTTATTATTGTTTTTTTGTGCCCTTGAGCTGCCTCCTTTGTTGTAAAAAAAAAAAAAAAATAGTAGTAGTAGAAAAAAGGAGGAGGAAGAGCAAGAAGAGGAAAAGGGAATTAAAGTTAAAGGCATAAAAAATAACGTTTAAAGGTGTGCAGTGTGTGTGTGCCTGGCAGAATCTAATTGAGAGGAGGGACTGCATATGTAGCAGAGGTGGTGCTGGCGGTGGTGGTGGAAATGAGAACATGGTAACAAGGAAAGACGGGCAGCAGCAAGCCTGTTGGTTCATATCGTGGCTACCCCCCCCCCCCTCCTCCCAATGGGCCCTGTAGGCACATCGGTGCCTGCCGAATAGCCTATATCCGGGCACCTCGGTACGGATACGTTCGGTTCACTTCTGACGCAATAAAGAAACGGTCGATGTGATTTTTAAAGGAGTTGGTGGTTTCCACCAAAAGGAAAAATGCACAATATAGAAGGAGAGTTCTTCCACTGACGTATCGATTTTACGAAAAAAATCTCTGCTCTGCACTACATCGCCTCGCTTGAATAGTTTAACCAGTGTTTCTGGTTCTTGAGTTGAGTTGGACTCGAAAACTGGGAGCGATCGACGTTACTGAACTTTTTCAGGTATTGGAAGACATGAATCAAATATCCTCGTGAGCGTCTCTCTTCCAACGTAAAGTGGTTCAGCAGCTGCTTGCGTCTTTCATGAAGAGAGAGAGAGAGAGAGAGAGAGAGAGAGAGAGAGAGAGAGAGAGAGAGAGAGAGAGAGAGAGAGAGAGAGAGAGAGAGAGAGAGAGAGAGAGAGAGAGAGAGAGAGAGAGAGAGAGAGAGAGAGAAATTGTCGTAGTAGACTGCCCGATAAGTGATATGGGTCCTTACGTCGTTCTATCCCGCCATATTCAGAGGTTAGTGTGGTGTGCCTTCCCTCCTTCCTTCCTTTCTTTCTTCCTTCCTTCCTTCCTCCCTTCCCTCATTCCTTCCTTACTTTGTTTCCTCCTTCTGTCCTTCCCTCCCTCCTGTCCTTCCTTCCTGCCTTCCTGCTTCCCTGACTTCCCTTCCCATCTTCCTCCCGTCCTTCCATCCTTCCTTCCTAAGCTGCTTTCTCCATTTCTCCTTCCCTCCCTTCCAAACATCTTCCTCTCCCATATCCTTCCCTCCCTCCCTCTCGTCAGCAGGATGCTAGCCAAAAACAGATTAACAAGTGACTTAAAATGTCATGCCTCCTCACGTTTCTCCTCCTCCTCCTCCTCTCCCGCTTCCTCCTCCTTCACATCAAGAAGGTATGAAGCTTTGTCACCTCTGGGAGAGTATGCATAGGATTGTGTGTGTGTGTGTGTGTGTGTGTGTGTGTGTGTGTGTGTGTGTGTGTGTGTAATTCACCACGGCCTGATCATGAGTTGGACTCGCTTTCGCCATCAGGTACCCTCCCGACACGAGCAAGTGCATGCTCATTTTCGTCGATCTCTGGGTACTGCCAGGACCTCCCACGCCGCACACCCCATCCCCCTTGCTCAAGGGGGGACAGCAACCACTCCTAGTCAACGGAAAGAGTCCGGCCTGAGCGGGCCTCGAACCGCCGCCTGTGTGGCCGTGAAGCCTTGCAGCGCGCGCTCCACCCGATTGAGCTACCGGAGTGTGTGTGTGTGTGTGTGTGTGTGTGTGTGTGTGTGTGTGTGTGTGTAAATGGCGGAGCAGTGTTGGATTTTGGTGTCAGGACAAGTATACATACGCAAATATATACATACATACATACATGCATGCATGCATATGCATATATGGATATTTACATATATACATACTTGACTTGCTTGTGTGTGTGTGTGTGTGTGTGTGTGTGACGTGAGTGACGCTGTGTAGATTTGACTCACATACACATGTCGAGAGAGAGAGAGAGAGAGAGAGAGAGAGAGAGAGAGAGAGAGAGAGAAGACTGGTGTAATGTCCGTAATTTGTATAATGCTATGATGACAATGCTGATGCGATACGATGCCGTGGAAAAATAAAAGAAAAATACAAAAAAAAGAAAAATGCACACTAACCTGAGTATTTTTATTTTTAGACTTTTTTTCACTTTTTACACATCTATTAGTATTAGCACCAGTAGTAATTGTAATAGTAGTAGTAGTAGTAGTAGTAGTAGTAGTAGTAGTAGTAACAGTAGTAGTAGTAGTTTAAGGAGGAGGAGGAGGAGGAGGAATAATACATAGGAATACATAGGAAAAACAGACACCAGAAGACCTGTCGGTCTATGGCGAGGGTGTCTGCTTACTACCGCTACTACTAGTAATCTACGTGTGGTAGGACAGGATAGAATAGATGAAGGCTCCTCCCCACCCACCTCTCCCTCCGGCAACGTGCCGGCAGGAAATAGTTAGAAGAGATCACCATGTGCCTTTAAGGAAGAAAGGGACATGGAAATTTTACAGTCGAGAGAGAAATAAGAGGAAATTACTACCCTTAACTTACGCAACTGGTGACCTAAGCTGTGGGGGAAACTAATGTCTTAAGGTTGTACTCGTGCTGCAGGCTGCCTGAGACAAACGAAAAAGGGTCAGTAAACAGTGTATGTAGTTGAATCATAAAAAAAAAATAATAAATAAATAAATAAATAAAAAAGCTAGTATTAAATTGGACTGCTCAAGATTGGGTGAGATGTAGTTTCGGGGGTTACAGATAGAGGCTTGATCCTCGTTTACCTTCGGTACAGGGGTACGCTCCAGTATCCTGTTAACCTTACTGTTCCCACACCTCACTGCCTGAAACATATGAAAAAGGGTCAGTAAAATCTTATATCCCTGAAGTACTTATCCAATGAAGACTTGTAGCTATTAATACTCTGTGCGCTAACTACTGACGGTGGGAGTCTCACCCAGTGATCGACGACTCTATTATTGAAATTATTTCTGCGCGCCAATGTGTTACATCGGTTTCCCTTTAACTTCAAACCGTTGCTGCGTGTTATTGTGTTGGTGTCTCTCTGAAATAGACTATCTGGGTTAATGTTTTCGAATCTATTAAGGATTTTGAACACTTCAATTAAGTCCCCTCTTACTCTTCGCTTCTTTAAAGAAAACATATCTAAACGCTTTAAACGCTCGTCATACGTCAAGTTACGGAGCGCTGGAATTTGTTTGGTTGCTCGTCGCTGTATCCTTTCTAGCAAAACTTGATCTTTGATATAATTCGGTGACCAGAATTGAACGGCGTATTCTAGGTGTGGTCTTACAAATGCTAAATATAACCTCTTCATAAGTTCGGGTGATTTATAATCAAGATTTCTTGAGATTAATCCTAGCATCATATTGGCTTTTTTACTCTCCGCAGAACATTGATTACATTTTTTTTTTTTTTTTTTTTTTACAGCTAAGGAGACAGCTCAAGGGCGCAAAGAAAAAAAAAAGAAAAAAAGGCCCGCTACTCACTGCTCCCGAACAGAGGTTAAAGGAGTGTCCAAAATCAGAGGTTAATTTCGGGAGGAGAGGTGTCCTGATACCCTCCTCTTGAAAGAGTTCAAGTCGTAGGCAGGAGGAAATACAGATGAAGGAAGATTGTTCCAGAGTTTACCAGCGTGAGGGATGAAAGAGTGAAGATGCTGGTTAACTCTTGCATAAGGGGTTTGGACAGTATAGGGATGAGCATGAGTAGAAAGTCGAGTGCAGCGGGGCCGCGGGAGGGGGGGAGGCATGCAGTTAGCAAGTTCAGAAGAGCAGTCACCGTGGAAATATCGATAGAAGATAGAAAGAGAGGCAACATTGCGGCGGAATTTAAGAGATAGAAGACTATCAGTATGAGGAGGAGAGCTGATGAGACGATGAGCCTTAGCCTCCACTCTGTCCAGAAGAGCTGTGTGAGTGGAGCCCCCCCACACATGAGATGCATACTCCATACGAGGGCGGACAAGGCCCCTGTATATGGACAGCAACTGTGCAGGGGAGAAGAACTGGCGGAGACGGTACAGAACGCCCAGCCTCGAGGAAGCTGATTTAGTAAGAGATGAGATATGAAGTTTCCAGTTGAGATTTTGAGTTAAGGATAGACCGAGGATGTTTAGTGTTGAGGAAGGTGATAGCTGGGTGTTGTCAAAGAATAGGGGATAGTTGTTTGGAAGATTGTGTCGAGTGGATAGGTGGAGAAACTGTGTTTTTGAGGCGCTGAAGGACACCAGGTTCTTCTTGCCCCAATCGGAAATAATAGTAAGGTCTGAGGCTAAGCGTTCTGCAGCCTCCAGCCTTGAGTCGTTAAGTTCCTGAAGGGTGGGTCTTCTATTAAAAGAAGTTGAATAATGCAGAGTGGAATCATCGGCGTAGGAATGGAGAGGACAGTTCGTTTTGGAAAGAAGATCATCAATGAACAACAGAAAAAGAGTGGGAGATAGGACAGAACCCTGTGGGACACCACTGTTAATAGATTTAGGAAGAACAGTGACCGTCTACCACGGCAGAAATAGAACGGTCAGAAAGGAAACAGGAGATAAAGGTACAGAGAAGGATGAAACCGTAGGAGGGTAGTTTAGAAAGCAAAGATTTGTGCCAGACCCTATCAAAAGCTTTTGATATGTCCAGTGCAATAGCAAAAGTTTCACCGAAACGGCTAAGAGAGGATGACCAAGAGTCAGTTAAGAAAGCTAGGAGATCACCAGTAGAACGCCCCTTGCGGAACCCATACTGGCGATCAGATAGAAGGTCAGAAGTGGAAAGGTGCTTTTGAATCTTCCGGTTAAGGATTGATTCAAAAGCTTTAGATAGACAAGAAAGTAAAGCAATAGGACGGTAGTTTGAGGGATTGGAGCGGTCACCCTTCTTAGGTACAGGCTGTATGAAGGCATACTTCCAGCAAGAATGAAAGGTAGATGTTGACAGGCAGAGGCGAAAGAGTTTGACCAGGCAGGGTGACAGCACGGAGGCACAGTTTTTAAGGACACTAGGAGGCACTCCATCAGGTCCATAAGCCTTCTGAGGATTGAGGCCAGAGAGGGCATAGAAAACATCAGTTTGAAGAATCTTTATAACAGGCATAAAGGATTAAGAGGTGGGATGATTATGCGGAATATGCCCATAATCGTCCAGAGTGGAGTTTTTAGAAAAAGTTTGAGAGAAGAGTTCAGCCTTAGAGATAGATGAGACGGCAGTGTTGCCGTCAGGATTGAGGAGTGGAGGGAAAGATGAAGAAGTGAAGTTGGAGGAGATGTTTTTGGCTAGATGCCAGAAGTCACGGGAAGAGTTAGAGAAAGCAAGGTTTTGACATTTTCTATTAATGAAAGAATTTTTGGTTAGTCGGAGAATAGATTTGGCACGATTTCGGGCAGAAATGTAAAATTCATAATTAGCATTGGTTTGAAGGCTCTGGTACCTTTTGTGAGCTACCTCTCTATCATTGACAGCACGAGAACAAGCATGATTAAACCAAGGCTTTTTAGCATGAGGAGTAGAGAAAGAACGAGGAATGTATGCCTCCATTCCAGAGACAATCACCTCTGTGATGCGCTGAGCACACACAGAGGGGTCTCTATCCTGGAAGCAATAATCATTCCACGGGAAATCGGAAAAGTACATCCTCAGGTCGTCCCACCGAGCTGAAGCAAAATGCCAGAAGCATCGCCTCTTCGGTGGGTCCAGAGGGTGTACAGGAGCGATAGGACAGGATGCAGAAATAAGATTGTGATCGGAGGAGCCCAACGGAGAGAACAGTTTGACAGAATAAACAGAAGGGTTTGAGGTAAGGAAGAGGTCTAGAATGTTGGCCCGATCTCCAAGACGGTCGGGAATACGTGTAGGGTTCTGGACCAACTGCTCTAGGTCGTTGAGGATAGCAAAGTTGTAGGCTTGTTCACCAGGATGGTCAGTGAAAGAGGATGAAAGCCAAAGCTGGTGGTGAACATTGAAATCTCCTAGGATGGAGATTTCAGCGAAGGGAGAGTGGGTCAAGATGTGCTCCACTTTAGAATTCAAATAGTCAAAGAATTTTACATAGTTGGTAGAGTTAGGTGAGAGATAAACAGCACAGATGTATTTAGTAATAGAATGACAGTGAAGTCTTAACCAGATGGTGGAAAATTCAGAAGAGTCAAGGTCGTGGGCACGAGAGCAAGTGATGTCGTTGCGCACGTAGGCGCAACATCCAGCTTTGGATTGAAATTTAGGATAGAGATAGTAGGAGGAAACAGAGTAGAGATTGCTGTTTATTTTAAGAGTGTTACTGATAATGACACCAAGATCTTTTTCTTGTTTTACTTCGCTGAGCTCATGTCCTTGAATCTGATATTTAAAGTTAGGATTCTTTTCACCTATGTGCATTATTTTACATGTATCTACGTTGAAACACATTTGCCATTTTTCGCTCCAGTCGGCAAGTCTTATTAAGTCTGATTGAATATTCCCGCAATTTTTACTGTTCGTTACCGTACCTCCTAATTTGGTTTCGTCGGCGAATTGGGCTACTTTTGACAGGATATCAGTCTCTAAATCGTTCACGTAAATTATGAATAGTGTTGGTCCCAGGACTGAACCTTGGGGCACGCCACTGGTTACGGGTTGCCAATCGGATGCTTCACCATTAAGAACTACACGCTGTTTTCTGTCGGTGAGCCAGTCATGAATCCACGCACATAGATGGTCACTAATACCGTGGGAACGCAATTTTGAAATAAGCCTAACGTGGGGAACTTTATCAAACGCTTTCTGAAAGTCTAGGTAAATTACGTCATATGGGGCTCGGGCGTCCCAACTTGAATAAACGTCGTTGAAAAAAGTTAATAAGTTGGCAAGGCAAGATCGATTACTCCGAAGTCCATGCTGATTATCAGTTATCAAATCATTTGTTTCGAGGAAAGTGATCATTTTGTCCCTGATTATTTTTTCGAATAATTTAATTAGGACAGACGTAAGGCTGATAGGACGATAATTACTGGCTTGTTTTTTATCTCCTTTTTTATATATCGGGGTAACATTGGCCTTTTTCCATTCCAGAGGTACACTAGCCTGTGCTAATGACTTGTTGAACATTAACGTTATGGGTAGTTCTAGCTGTTAACTACATTATTTTAACACGCGAGAAGATAAATTGTCGGGACCCGGAGATTTATTTGTATCTATTTTTTGCAGGTACGCACGCACTTCACTGATATCAATTTCGGTCAATGCAAGCTTATGTTCTTCAGGGCTTTAAAAAATTGTCCTCGGGGCTGGGATCGATGTCATGTTCTCTTTTGTGAATACGCTATTAAAGGTTGAATTTAGGACCGACGCCATGCCTTTATCATCAATAATCGTATCGCCATTTACTAATAGTGGGCCGATATTATTTTTAACAGTTTTTTTGCTTCTTATGTAGCTGAAAAACAATCTGGGATTTTTCTTCGCATCAAGTGATATTTTCATCTCATATTCGCGTTTCTGTTTTCTGATTTTCCTTTCGCACTCTCTCTTGATATTGATATAATTAGTATGATCCTGTGAAGTGTGTGACAGTTTATATTTCTTATACAGTTTTCTTTTTACGACGATGATTATTCTCCAGGTAATTAGTCATTCACAACGGCTTTTGATTTTCTGTCCTTCGTGGTTTGAGTGGGATGAATTTATTTACGCTCGCTGAGATTTGTGCAGTGAAATGGTCATACATTTCTTGAACGCTGACGGTATTGAGCAAATGATTCCAATTTACTGAAGCCAATTCAGTAACTCCTCCACAGGAGGAGGAGAAGTAGTCGTAGTAGTAAGAGGAGGAGGAGGAGTACGAGGAAGATGAGAAGTAGGTGTTGTAGTTGCTGATTTCATTTATATCCATTTTGTTATTTTATCTGTTTATCCGTTGTTATGTTATCTATTATTTATCTTTCTGTATTTTGTTATCTATATCGTTAGTTTATCCATTCCGTTTACTCATTATTATTATTGTTGTGTGCTGCTGTTGTTAGTGTTAGTGTTCTTCCTGTTATTGTTATTTATCTTGTTTCCTCCCCGTCTCGCCAGGTGGCCGCGCTGTCCGGCGCCGGCTCTGCCAAATCTCAGGTGAGTCAAGACAACACGGCGGGAAGGTGTGGCGCGTATATCTTACCTGCGGGGATTTTACACCTGGGAACACACACACACACACACACACACACACACACACACACACACACACAGTCTCTTGGGAAATTATCGGTGCTAGTATATATTTACTAAACATTCTCTCTCTCTCTCTCTCTCTCTCTCTCTCTCTCTCTCTCTCTCTCTCTCTCTCTCTCTCTCTCTCTCTCTCTCTCTCTCTCTCTCTCTCTCTCTCTCTCTCTCTCTCTCTCTCTCTCTCTCTCTCTCGTGCTCTATAACTGTGTGATTGTGTGTGTGTGTGTGTGTGTGTGTGTGTGTGTGTGTGTGTGTGTGTGTGTGTGTGTGTGTGTGTGTGTGTGTATATATATATATATATATATATATATATATATATATATATATATATATATATATATATATATATATATATATATATATATATATATATATATATATATATATATATATATATATATATATATATATATATATATATATATATATATATATATATATATATATATATATATATATATATATATATATATATATATATATATATATATATATATATATATATATATATATATATATATATATATATATATATATATATATATATATATATATATAGAGAGAGAGAGAGAGGGGGGGGGGGGGTTATTTGTCGGTTTTTCCAAAGAATATCCTTAGAATATAACAGCAGTTTGTTATGAACCATCACATGCTTTCTTAGTAGAATAATACTAATGAAGCGTTATGAAATATCAAAGTTAGAACTGAATGCAAAGTTTAGAGTTGAGAAATATAAGCAGCATGATAACTGCTTAGACGTAATATACAAGTTCCGGTTGGAACCGGATATTAAAAAAAATTGAGGCTCCGGCCGGAAGTAACCTGCCGGAACCAAGTTCCGATGCACCCCTACCTGAGTTTTTCCTTTCCCTTCTGTTTCCTCACCCCCTCTCTCGTCTTTCCCCTCTCCCCTCATTCCTTTTTTTTCCCCTTTCTTTTCTCTTTCTGTCTCCTTCACTCTTCTTTTTTTTCCTCTTTCTGTCGTCCCTCCTCTTTTTCCTCTTTTTTCCGTCGATTCGTTCTTACCTTTATTTTACCTTAAAGGAAGCAGCTCAAAGGAAGATAAGTGAGATAAGCCCGGTAATCTCGACCCTTGCTATCCTCCTGCCTCGCCCTTCCTGTTATTTTACTTCGCCTTCCTCTCTATCTTCCTCTCTATCTTCCTCTCTATCTCTTTAAGTGAGAAGAGCCCGATATTCCCGGCCTTTGCTATCCTCCTGCCTCGCTTTCCTGTTCTTTTACTTCGCCTTCCTCTCTATCTGTCTCCGTCTATCTATCTGTATATGTATATCAATCCATCTATCTTTTGTCGTACACTTCCCTCCGTCCCTCCTTCCTTCAATTCTCCCTTCATTCCCTTCCTGTCATATCCTCACAGTTTCTCACATATCTGTTCTTTCCTTCTCTCACTCTATTTCAACCCTTTCTCCCGTCCTTTCCTCTCTCCTCCTCCATCCTTTTCCTTCTCGTATATATCTTCTATTTCCTTCCCTTCCTTCCCTTTCCTTCCCATCCCTTCCCTTCCCCTCCTCTCTTCCTCCTCCTCTCCGTAAATTAAATAAAGGAAAATAAAATAAAGTGAAGTACACACACGGCTAAATTAATTCACTAACATTTTTTTTTTCCGTTAATACATGTCCTAATCCAAGACTCAAGAAAAAACTTTAATACTTGGAGTGGTGAGGCCTACTGAGGAATCAAGGAAAGAAGTAATATGGAAAAGATATTTTCAAGGAATCGAAAATACTCAACATAAGAGGGAATAAATCCAATCAAAGATAAAAAAAAAAAAAGGAACGCACCAAAAAAACTGGAGAAAGGAAAAGAATAAGCAGTGAACGAATGACACAACCCAATGTCCACATTAGCCCCGGAAAGAACGAAAGTTTCAGAATATTAAAAAAGGGGAAGCGAAATACGGAGAGCAAATTATTACTGTGAGACGAACTACGTAAAAAAAAGACGAGCTTTAGAACATTGCAGGTGAAGATACGATACTCTGTTCACATTAAGTCGGCATATAAGCTCCTCCTTCACTCCCTAATAACCGCATACCAATGGCCAGTCCACAAGCAACCCACGCCCACTCAGGCTGCGTGTGGTTGGTTGATGCCGGAAAGGCTAAATCTCATTGGTGGTTGGTAGCCTAGCATCGGCAAGACCTAGTAGAAGAGTTAGCGTGGCTAGAGTATTATTTAGGATGAAAGTATTGTGGCCTGACATTAAAGAGGAGGAGGAGGAGGAGATGCAAGGAAGGGGTCATGTATGCATAGGAACGGCGGTAGACAGGGCGTGTTGTGTGGAGCTGACGATACGTGTCTGGCAACACCCAGCAACTTTACCTACTCGCGCCGCGTCCTATGGCTAATTCACACTATAAGCAGAGCAGGGCAGAGCTGAGCGGAGCTGAGCGGAGCGGCTCGGTTAGGTGTTCACATATAATCAGAGCAGGGCGACCTGCACAAGAATCATTCCCAGGCAACAACCCGATAAACTCTTCGGTGTTTATCTGGAAGGAAGATGAAAAATGTAACGATTTACAAAGGAACATGAAATTTCGTTGTTAAAGCCAAGTCCCATGGCTGTGTGGGTCACTGATGATTGGGTATAGGATCAGAATATCACCAAATTAGCTTTTTTTAGCATACGGCTATTATATATCGTTAAAATGTACCTCAACTATGCACAATCTAGTCAGTTTTTGTAATTTTGGCTTCAGCAATAAAAACTCACCTATGTAGATAGCTTCTTGGCCATGTTGATTGGAGGGTGGAGCCGTGGAGAACCGCTAGCAGCGAGCAGCAAAAAATACGACCAAATTTCCCGAGCGTGCCGCTCCGCTCTGCGCTGCGCCGCTCTGCTTGCGGTGTGAACACCTGAGCGTCTGTACATTCAAAACTATGTAGAAATTAATGCCGCTACTCACCGCTCTGCTCTGCTCTGCCCTGTTCTGCTTGTAGTGTGAACGAACCCAAAGTATGGGCCCGCAAGCGGAGCGGCGCAGCGCGGAGCGGAGCGGCACGCTCGGGAAATTTGGTCGTATTTTTTGCTGCTCGCATCTAGCGATCCTCCACGGCTCCACCCTTCAATCAACATGGCCAAGAATCTATCTATATAGGTGAGTTTTTATTGCTGAAGCCAAAATTACAAAAAACTGGCCAGATTGTGCATAGTTGAGGTACAATTTAATGATATATAATAGCCGTATGTTTAGAAAAGCTAATTTGGTGATAGTCTGATCCTATACCCAATCATCAGTGACCCACACAGCCATGGGACTTGGCTTTAACAACGAAATTCCATGTTCCTTTGTAAATCGTTACATTTTTCATCATCCAGATAAATACCGAGGAGTTTATCGGGCTGTTGCCTGCGAATGATTCTTGTGCAGGTCGCCCTGCTCTGCTTATATATGAACACCTAACCGTGCCGCTCCGCTCCGCTCTGCTCTGCTCTGCCCTGCTCTGCTTGTTGTGTGAACGAACCCTTAAGCCCCGTCCACACTGTGCCGACTCTGGGCCACGACAACCCAGCGACTCTTCCATTTGACAAATTGGTTCTCACGCTCCAAGAAAGGGGGGAGAGGTTTTATTGGGGTCTTGGTGTCTTGCCGACTGTCTGGGAGATTCGGCCAACTAGTTGCCAGCATGTCGTGCTAACCCTCACGACTCCAGACTCCCGTCACGACGTCGGCGCAGCATTCGGCAACAGTCTCAAGACCTCTTTCAAGACATGCCCGACACTTTCACATCAACACCCAAGACCTCGTGTACCCTAGAGTCGTGGGTAGTCGTGGCCCAGAGTCGACACAGTGTGAACGGGGCCTTAAAGCATTTTTTTACATCATCAGAGGAATAAAGCTGACTGCACTTACGCAACAAACCTAATTTTTGTGAGACTGCCGACGCAAGTGAAAGCAGGTGCAACTCAGAAATGAGTTTGGGATCAAGGGTCACTCTGAGCAACTTCAGTGAGGAACAATTAGGGATCGGTATTCCACTGACCGCAATAGCAGGGTGAGGAGGAAAGGGAGTCCTTGACCTGCTAAGAACCAAACTGTGGGATTCAGTCGGGTTCAGCTTCATACCCCACCGACCACACCAAGACAGAATCCTAGACACATCGCGAGTGAGAACATTGGCAATTCTCTGTATATCCTGAGAGGAAGGAATTACTGCATATATAGAGGTGTCGTCAGCATATGCAACCATATTAGACTCGATTGCACACCACATGTCAAATGTATAAATAATAAAAAGAAGGGGTCCCAGGACACTACCTTGGGGAACATCAGATATAACTGAACTAAACGAACTATAACAGCCATCAACAGTCACACGTTGCCTTCTCTCAGTTAGAAACTCGGAAAGAACTTGAAGGAAGCGGCCTCCAACGCCAAGAGATCTGGACTTTAAACAAAATGAGGGCAAAGAGAACGACAAGTTGAGGGATGTGATCATCACTAAGCAAGCAGTCCAGGATGAGATTGGAAGGTTGAAGAAAAACAAATCGCCGGGCCCCGACGAATTATTCCCACGGGTTTTGAAAGAATGCAAGGAAGTCCTCAGTGGCCCATTTACCGATATATTTAAGATGTCGGTAAATTCTGGGTAGGTGCCCAATCAATAGAAAGTAGCTAATGTGACGCCGATTTTCAAAAAGGGAGACAAGTCAGCCACCTCAAATTATCGCCCAATTAGCTTAACATCAGTTGTAGGAAAGATGTTGGAGTCAATTATAGTCGGGAGCAATCGGGACCATCTAGAGAAGCATAATTTAATTCATGATTCACAGTATGGGTTCACGAAGGGTGGGTCTTGCCTTACTAACCTTTTGTCCTTTTACACTAAAGTAATCGAGGTGGTTGACCGAGATGAAAACTATGACATATTATATCTAGATTTCAGTAAAGCGTTCGACAAAGTCCCTCATCTATTTCAGCTATTTCTAAAATTACAGGCTCACGGCGTAGATAGGAAAGTTATGAACTGGATCAGGGCGTGGCTTAGTGGTAGGAAGCAGAGAGTGCAAATCAATGATAAAAAATCTGAATGGGGCAGTGTTACGAATGGAGTCCCACAGGGGTCAGTGCTGGGTCCGCTGTTTTTTTTATTATTTACATCAATGACTTGGACACAGGAATTAGTAGTGATGTCAGTAAGTTCGTAGATGATACCAAGATCGGTAGAGTAATCCAATCAGACAGGGACGCTAGCGTTCTCCACGATGAACTTGACAGACTATATGATTGGGCAGGGAGGTGGCAGATGGAGTTCAATGTCGGGAAGTGTAGCATTCTGAGTGTAGGTAGGAGTAACCCCTCACACAAGTACTCCTTAAATGACACTCCTCTAAGCAGGTCTGGGTGTGAGAGAGACTTAGGAGTCCTAGTGAGGGATGACCTCCGTCCAAGGGCCCCAATGCTTTCAGGCTAAAAATCGGGCGAAAAGAGTACTTAGTTTCATCTCAAGGAGCGTAAGCAATAGGAGCGCTGAAGGCATCCTAAAACTTTACTTAGCACTAGTTAGACCTCATTTCGATATTGCAGTTCAGTTCTGGTCCCCCTACTATAGAATGGATGTCAAGATGTTAGAATCTGTACAGAGGAGGATGACAAAGATGATTCAGGGGGTGAGAAACTTGCCTTATGAAGATAGACTGAAGCATTTAAATCTACACTCGCTAGAAAGGCGAAAGTTGCGAGGAGACCTGATCGAAGTCTATAAATGGATGAAGGGCTTAGATAAAGGGGATGCCGATAAGATTTTGGTAGCAAAAGAGCCAGGTAGGACACGTAGCAATGGTTTAAAGTTAAACAAATTCGGATTCAGCAAAGCCATTGGCAAGAGTTGGTTCACCAATAAAGTGGTAGATGAATGGAGCAGGCTTGACAGCCATGTTGTGGGTGCAATAACCATAGATACATTCAAGAAAAGGTTAGATAAAGTCATGGATAGTGAGGTAAGGTGGGGTTGAGATTACAGGATATGACTTGTATAGGCCAACCGACATCTTGCAGCCTCCTTCCGTTCTTATGTTCGTATGCTCTCTCTCTCTCTCTCTCTCTCTCTCTCTCTCTCTCTCTCTCTCTCTCTCTCTCTCTCTCTCTCTCTCTCTCTCTCTCTCTCTCTCTCTCTCTCTCTCTCTCTCTCTTTTTATTTTTTTCATTTAAACATATTTCTTCAAAAAGGAGGCTCAAAATTACACTTTTTTGGTATAACTATTTTAAAAGCCTGGGTATGGGACAAAATGAATTGTCGACTGTTGACACATACAACACATACAAATACAAAATACGAAAAATAAAGAAAACATGTAAAAGCAATTTGGAATATTGTCAGTTTGTCACTTTATATTTATACCACTTGCGCACTTGGGTATCCCTCACGCCACCTGTGAGCAGCCAGCTTCACCTGCTGCATGTTCATGGTCTCCACTTGGGGAGTGGTTGCCGTGAACATGTTCCACAGGCGTGTGGTCCTGGCTGTATATGTGCTCTGGTGCTGTCTGGAGTGTGATCGAGGCACCTCCACAAGCTGGTCACTTGAGAGTGTAGTCCGGGTGAACATCTGGGCAGCGTGTGGAGGAAGCCTCAAACTGCTGAGGTGGGGAACTCCCTGCACCTGGGCTTTGTGGCACACCACCAATGCTAAGACATCACGGTGGTGTTACAGCGACGTTACAGTGGCAGACGACTCCTCCAGGTGCTCGCTGGCCTCCACCAGACGCAGTGCTCGTCGCTGCACTGCGTCGAGCCTCTGCATATGGGTGGCAGCGCTCGACATCCAGCACAGGGCACCGTACTCCAGATACGGTCGTATCTGTGCCTTGAAGAGGGTGAGGATGCCCCGTGGGTCGAGGGATCCCGCTACTCTTCTCAGGGCAGAGACTCGCAGGGAAGCCTGGCGGGCAACAGCTCGGACGTGGTGGTCGAAGCGCAGGCTTTGGTCCACAGACACTCCCAGGACCTTGATGTGGTCTTGGAGGGGCAGACTCTTGCCTCCAAGACGCAGCTGGCCTGAGACTGCTCGAGAGGCGTCTGGGGACCGTGAGATGACCATGGCCTGCGTCTTCTCCGGGGCGAGGGTGACCTGCCACTCCTCTCCTCACTGCTCCACCAGGCTGAGCTGCCTGTTGATCTCCGTCTCTCTTTCTCTTTCTCTTCTCTTCTCTTCTCTTCTCTTCTCTTCTCTCTCTCTCTCTCTCTCTCTCTCTCTCTCTCTCTCTCTCTCTCTCTCTCTCTCTCTCTCTCTCTCTCTCTCTCTCTCTCTCTCTCTCTCTCTCTTCAATGTAGCCAAGAGATACGCCAGTCCTAGTCGACAGACCGACTTGGTCGGCTAGATTTCAATCGCCGATAGAGTCGGTCTGTCGGCACCCTGCTACGGGCCGCCTCTGGCTAAGGCCCGTGCTCCCTCGTGCAGGGAGGGAGCGATCTTTTCCCTCTTAACGGGCCGTCTTCGGACAAGGGCCCGATCCCCTAGTGATACTCGGGGTAAATCTATAACAATAACAACCAAGATCAATATTGTTTGATTATAATAATAATAATAATAATAATAATAATAATAATAATAATAATAATAATGGTAATTTATTATTATTATCATTATTATTATTATTATTATTATTATTATTATTATTATTATTATTATTATTATTATTATTATTATTATTATTATTATTATTATTATTATTATTATTATTATTATTATTATTATCTCCTCGATTCAAATTTCCACGTGGTTGCTTCGCTGAGACATGAGAGGCCAGTGCTTAGAGCTTTCCCACGGTCGATGTCTCACTATTACCAGTTGATGTGTTTTGTCTTAATATGTTTGACAGTTTGAATAATGTTTCACACTGTTCCCGTCATGACTTTCCTATATTAGTAATCTTTCGTTTTCGCTCAAACGCCGGAGAATTCCTCCCCTTCCTACCCTCCTCCCCTTCCCCTTCACTCCCCCATATCCTCCCTACCTTTCCTCCCTGACTACTGCAGCTGTTATTCAGGGTCGCACCACCTTTCCTTCCTTCCTTCCTTCCTTCCTTCTTTCCTTCCCACTTCCTCCTCTCTCACATGACGCTGATCTCTCCTCTGCCCCCTTCCCTGTCCCCTCCTTCCTCCCTCGGAAATTTGCAGTATACAAAATATGATAAATATTAAATAAATTGACTCGAAAAGTGCATTTATAGCTGTTTGATTTATTATTACTTTTATTTTGGAAAAAAATTATTGTAAATTAAGGCAATTGTACTATTTTAAGCATGTTTCCTTTGTTTGGATAGCCAGGATAGGCACTGAAGTATTTTTTTTTTACTACCGCTACCGCAGTACCGCACACCGCGGACCCCACTGGGAGAGAAAAAATGGGACCGCACTACCGCAACCGCACTACTCCGGAAGAAAGTACCGTACTACTGCAACCGCACCTCTAATTTTTCAGTATCGCGCCCGCCTCTGCATGAAAGGGATGGGAAAGGAAGGAAAAAATGGTGAAGAAGGGGGGTGGTAAGAAGGGAAGCTGGCAGACGAATTGATGAAAGGAGGAAATGAGGCAGACGATACAGGGGTGAAGGATGGAAAGGAAGGGAGAATGCAGGGAAGAAGTGTAGCGTGGAGACAAACTTTTAGTGCACGGAAATAGGAAGGAAGGCAATGAAGCTGATAGAGGGGGAGAGAGCAAGGGAGGCCAACGTGAGGTGAAGCCATCGTGACGGGACTGAGAAACGTAGGAAAAAAGAGCAAGAAAATATGTAAATGTAAGTATGTTAGGACAACCGAGAAAAAAATATATAAACTTATCGAGTGTGAAGAAGGAAAATAAAAGTGTGGCGCAGAAAAAAAAAAACGTGTGAGGAATTCGGAACTGTAAATGTAAGAAGCAACACAAGTTATGCCTAACCTGTCGATCTTATACATATATTTCCATTTCATTATTCTGTTTCCTTATCCATTCATTGTTTGCGTGTTATACTTTCCATCAACACCTTTATTTTCCTTTTCACTGCATCTCGTTATCCCTTTTTCTATCATTCTTATAACAGATTTCCATTTCATTATTATTTCACTTCCTTATCTTTCATTTCCTTATTCCCTTTCATTCACTTAGCTTCACTCCCTTTATTTTTATTTATTCTTTATATTTTTTTCTCTTTTTTTATCTATTTATCCCTTATCTATAGTTTTTATATTTCCATCCCGTCATTATTTCACTCCCTTGTTATTACTATTACCTAGTCCACGGCGCGCATCAGTTCATCAGTTCCGTCGCTGTTCGTATTTCCCTCGGACGCATTTCTGTTCTTTATTTCTCGCCGCCTTGCGTCGGGTTTATCGTTTCCATTCCGCGGAACGAGCGCCAAAGCGTCGCGGCGGCGAGGGAGCGACTGTTTTTTGCCTTCGTTTCGGCGGATAATTATAATTTCATTTGTTGCGGGTTGGCCGATGTTGATGTCGTCACTGGTTTGGCGGCGCGTGGGTGTGTGGGGAGGGGTATGTGGTGGGGGAAGAGGTTAGAGTGGTCGTGTATGGCATGGAAGAGTGTGGGTGGTAGAGGGGTGTAAGGGAGTGTAAATATGGGAGAAGATGTGAGTGAGATTACTGTGTGGGTGTGGCGGGGGTGTATTCTTTCTTTTTTTTTTTACTCTCTCTCTCTCTCTCTCTCTCTCTCTCTCTCTCTCTCTCTCTCTCTCTCTCTCTCTCTCTCTCTCTCTCTCTCTCTCTCTCTCTCTCTCTCTCTCTCTCTCTCTCTCTCTCTCTCTCTCTCTCTCTCTCTCTCTCTCTCTCTCTCTCTCTCAAATATGGGTTCTATTATATTCTGAGCTGATCAGAATTCGAATCCAATTCTTCCAACTCTAATTATTGTTAATATTATTATAATTGAGTTCCACGAAATAGCATCAAGGGAAAAAATTTAAATAGGCCCACACAAAGTCGCCTCGATGAGCAGACATGGATATCAAAAATAAGAGAAAGGTGACAATACAATAAGAAGGAAAAAAGCTGTTAACAAAAACAATGCCTATAACGAGTTAACAGCTGGGTGTTGCCTTTTGCTTCAAACTTATCAATGACAACAGCTGGGTGTTGCCTTTTGCTTCAAACTTATCAATGACAACAGCTGGGTGTTGACTTTTGCTTCAAACTTATCAATGACAACAGCTGGGTTTTGACTTTTGCTTTAAACTTATCAATGAAAACAAGAGAAACAATCTCATTTGGAAGTACATCGCCCATTTTGATCAAATCGGGGATAAATGAGCGGGAAACATGATTAGTAGCGCATAAAAATATGTTAAAGAGCACACTCATCGCGTTGTTTACTGTGGCGTGTACGGCGAAGAGGCTGACGCTGGGCCGGTGACGTGTCGTGAAGACGCTGCTCAGTATTACTAACATTCTTAGAGAAAAAAAAAAAGGTCCAAGCGCCAACCATTTGACGATGACAAAGTTCCATGTTAAGGCTGGGTGGTAGAGTCTTTATTCTACTCTGCTATTCACCACAAAACTACCGAGTCGCCTGTGTGTGTGTTTGTGTGTGTGTGTGTGTGTGTGTGTGTGTGTGTGTGTAATAATAATAATAATGATAATGATAATAATAATAATAATAATAATAATAATAATAATAATAATAATAATAATAATGCTGACAAGATGAGACCAGGCAAAGTGGCCATGGCAAATAGGTCACTGTCACTAGAAGATGAGGCAGCGGGAGACCTTCCCATGACGGAAGAGACACGCCAGATCCTTAAGGACAAGCATCCAGATGCTAGACCTGCACACCCAGAAATGAAGTTCCTTGGGGACTACACCCCCCCGCATCGAGTTGTCTTCGACCATATCAGCCGCGGTGACGTGATCTGGAAGCACGCCCTTCACACGCAGGGAGCGGCTGGACCATCAAGCCTGGATGCCAAGGGGTGGAAACACCTCCTCAGTAAGAACATCTTTGGTAATCCAGCTGTGGATCTTCGCGACGCAATAGCCGCCCCAGCAAGAATTTGATGGCCTGCCGGCTCATCCCGCTGGATAAAAAACCAGGCTGTGGCTGTCTCCCCATCGGGATGGGGGAGGTGCTCAGGAGGATCATAGGCAAGGCTGTCATGGAAGTGGTGAAGGACGATGTGAGGAAGGCGGTGGGAAACCTCCAAGTGTGTGCGGGTCAGCAGGCTGGGTGTGAAGCTGCCATTCACGCCATCAGGAAAATGTTCGAAGACCCAGATTGCGAGGCGGTGTTGATGGTGGACGCTGCTAATGCGTTCAACAACATCAATAGGGAAATAGCACAGCACAACATCAAAATCAAGTGCCCTATATTAGCCCAATATATTGAAAATACATACAAGAAACCTGCCAGACTGTTCATCAGCAGTCATAATGACCAACGACTTGGGGACCCGATGGCCATACAATCCTCAGAGGACACCACCCAGGGCGACCCAGTGGCCATGGCAATGTTTGCCCTGGGAATGATGAAGTTGCAGGACATCATCCGCCATGAAAACACCAACGTCAAACAGGTGGCATATGCGGATGACCTCACTGGGGTAGGAAAGTCTGCAGACCTCAGGAAATGGTGGGATCTCGTCAATGAACACGGCCCTAAAATAGGGTACCGTCCCAACGCCACGAAGTCTGTGGTGATTGTAAAACCAGAGGCATACGATCGGGCCAAAACCGCATTCCAGGGCAGTAACGTGAAGCTGTCAGTTACTGGTGAAAGACACCTCGGGGCAGTCATTGGAACAGCTGAGTACAGAACCGAATATGTGAAAACAGCTGTAAAGCGCTGGGAGTCTGAACTGCAGAGGCTGAGCGAGATCGACAAAACGGAATCGCAAGCAGCCTACGCAGCATTTACGTACGGTGTCAAGCATAAATGGAACTACCTCATGAGGACAGTTCCCGATGCTGCTCCGTTACTAAAACCTCTGGAAGATGCTATCAGAAACATCTTCATACCGGCGATAGCAAATGGGAGATGCCCCAGCGACCAGGAGAGAAGGTTGCTGGAGTTGCCGCCAAGAATGGGTGGGCTCGGCATCACCAACCCGCAAAATCTGGCAGAGTCTGAATTCGAGAACTCACTCCGAATCACAGCCTCCTTGACCGGATATATTATCAACCAAAATGAAAGGAGAGAAGACAATCCTCAAGATATTAGGTCACTAAGGAATGAAATCTCCATAAACAGAGAAGGAAAACAGAGAGACACTCTGAGTGACCTAATGAGAGAACTCCCAGAAGACACAAGGAGGAGGACAGATATTGCACAGGAAGTGGGCGCTTCAAACTGGCTAACCACACTACCTATCAGGGCAAAAGGCTTCAACTTAAAAAAAAAAGAATTCACTGATGCCCTTGCCCTCAGGTATGGCTGGCCAGTGGATGGGCTCCCAAACATGTGTAACTGTGGCTCACCCTTCAACCAAAACCATGCCATGACATGCAAGAGAGGAGGTTTCGTCTGCATGGGTAGGCGGTGGCCGAAGTGATAGCGTACTGGACCCACATTCGCCGCGTGATGGACGACGCGGGTTCGAATCCTCACGCTACCACTCGGATTTTTCAGTCACCGCCGAGTGGCTTAAAACTACCCACATGCTGTCCTGAAGACCACCCATCAACCCGGACTCTAGAGGAAGCCGTCCAAGCGAATCAAGAACGAGTTCCGGGGGGCAGCATGAGCCAATGCAAGATGGCGCCACTATAAACACTCGCCTGCGCCAGAACGGGCTGGGCCGACCATCAGGCCCCACCTGGAAGAAGCCTTGGGCCGACCATCAGGCCCCACAGGGAAAATGCCTACCGGCGCAATAGGCAACAACGTAAAAAAACAAAACCAAAAAAAAAGAGACATGATGAAGTGAGAGACGTAACAGCTCAAATGCTGAAAGAAGTCTGTCACGACGTGACTGTGGAACCCAAGCTGCTCCCTCTGCAAGGCGAACACCTCGCCAGACGCACCGCTAATGTTTCGAACGAAGCACGAGTGGATGTTAGCGCCAGAGGGTTTTGGACTCGTGGACAAAGGGCATACTTTGACATAAGGATCTTTGATCCCATGGCCCATTGCCACAGAGCCCTGACCCTTGATGCAGCCCACAGAAGAAACGAACAAGAGAAGAACAGAGCATATGAAGAAAGAATACAGAATGTGGACCAGGGCTCCTTCACCAGGCAGCTTCTCGAGACAAGACTGAATGAGCAAGAAGAGAAGATGGAAGCAGGGCAGAATAACATAATAAAGCTTTCTCGCTCTGTTGCCTCCTTGCAGGAATTCATCCAGGCTAACGTTGCTGTGGTGCCTAGCCCTTCTCCCACCGCCCCCTTGCTTTCAGCAGTACCGTCGACACCAGCGGACAACACCACGCAACGGGAGGGTGGTAGTGGCACTGCCCATGATGGCTTTGCCGTCGTGAAGGGAGGAGCCAAACCAGCCAGACAAGCAATTTATCCTATTCATTGCCTCAACAGGCTTGCCATTCTTGAGGAGGAGGACGAGCAGGAGAGCACCTTCCTGGTGGGTGACTCCATGATTCGCCAGCAGGTCGCTGAGTTCTGCGACAGAGTTCTTCGTCGAAGACGGAACTATTGCCATCCTGGTGCTGGGATCGACGATGTAACAGCTGCTCTTGAGGAGATCTCCCCCCAGGCTACTAATGACTCATTGTTTGTTATTCACACAGGTACCAATGATGTCTGCAATGTCCAGTCTGAGGAACTGCTGGAGAAGTACCGTAGACTTATCCAGCAGTACAAGACTAAATCAAATAACGTTGTCATGTCAGGTGTTCTCCCCAGTATGTCGGCTGCTTCGGTCTTTTACAGTAAGGCCTTTAGCCTAAATAACAGACTTCAAACTCTTTGCAGAGAAATGGACGTCGGCTACGTAAACTTTTGGGATCAATTTTATGGCATGAGGAGTCTATTTCAGAAAGATGGACTCCATTTGTCTGCAGTCGGAGCGGCAAGATTTGGGAGGCTGCTTCACGGCGCTGTTCGAGACTTTAGAGCAAAAAACGAGTCGCGCGTTCACACCCCGCCCACTTAAATATAAATAGTTGTCATTCGGCCACCACTTCAGTAAATCGTAAAACAACTAACAACTCCGTTTCTCGAGTTATAAAAAAAGACAATTTAAGGGTTCTTAGCTTTAACGCTTGAAGCTTCAGAATTAAGATCGATGAATTGCAGTGCCTAACTAGAACAGAGGACTTTGATGTAATTGCCGTAACTGAAACATTTATTGACACCGCTAATAATGACTTAATTTCGGAATATTATAAAGATAACTTTATATTTTTCAATAAAGACCGAGTTAATCGTAGAGGTGGAGGAGTGGCTCTTTACGTCAAAAGTAGCTTACAGCCCGTTGATAAAACACCAAAGGCCAATAATGTGGAACACGTGAGCGTGAGTACAAATACCGATCAATTTAAAATCAACATACCAGTCACTTATAGGCCTCCAGGCCAATCACGTGGGATGATGAAATAATGTATAGCGTTTTGCAAAGAACACTCCGAAACAGTCGTGTGAAAAGCGCCGAAAAGTTAAAAATCCTCCGTGGTTTAATAATGAAATCAAACTTGCTCTCCAAAAGAGAAACTTGTTATATAGGCAAAAGAAAACCGATAACTCTACCGAAAATAGTACACGGTACTACGAAGCAAGACGACAAGTCAAAAGTTTAATCAAACAGGTGAAACGGAGGTACGAAGTAAACATTGCGGTAAATTGCAAGTCAGATCCTAAAAGTTTTTTTAGATATATAAATAACAAAAAAGAGATTCGAAGTGGGATTGGCTCATTAACTGATAATTCGGGCAATATCGTGACACACAGCCAACGCATAGCGAACACGTTAAATTCTTATATTGCCCGAATTATCACCTGTTTGATTAAACTTTTGACTTGTCGTCTTGCTTCGTAGTACCGTGTACTATTTTCGGTAGAGTTATCGGTTTTCTTTTGCCTATATAACAAGTTTCTCTTTTGGAGAGCAAGTTTGATTTCATTATTAAACCACGGAGGATTTTTAACTTTTCGGCGCTTTTCACACGACTGCACGGATTTATTTTGTTCAGTTAGTAATCGAGCTTTAAAGTCTTGCCAAGATTCTTCGACGTCGATGTTGGATACTAATTGAAAGTTCGTTAATGACTGTCTTATTCTTTTAATATCCGCTCTTTTAAAATTGGGAACCAATATCTTATTCTCTGCAATCCTTGTTTGAGCTCTTATGTCGAGACGCACCAGTCTATGATCGCATGATCCGCGGTGTTCGCCAACGCTAACATTGTCAACTAAGTTCTCTTGGGTTACTAATACAAGCTCAACAATATTATTATCGCGCGTTGGTTCACTAACCATTTGCCTAAGGCAGTTATTTTTAATAGTAATTCTACCGATACTGCTGCTGTTCCTAACACTATTGAAAATCCCAGTCATACCCTCCCTGACTTTGAAATCAGTACAGATGAGGTTCTCAAAGTGCTGCAGTCACTTAAAACTAACAAAAGTCCAGGACCCGATAAAATATATCCAAAATTACTTTAAGAAATATCAAGAGAGATACTCAGACCTTTAACAATACTGTTTAATATGTCTTTGCACCATAGTATCGTTCCTAGTGATTGGGAAATGGCTAACGTAACACCCATTTTCAAAAAAGACGACCGAAAATTACCGGATAATTACAGGCCAATTAGCTTAACTTCAATTATTGGTAAATCAATTGAGACAATTATTCGAGATAAAGTAGTTAACTACCTAGAGTGTAATTCGCTAATCCTGGACTCGCAACATGGTTTTCGTAACAACAGATCTTGTTTGTCGAATCTATTAACGTAGTATAACGAGCTTTTTGCAGTCTATGATGTTTCTAAATCACTTGATATTATTTATTTGGACTTCCAGAAGGCGTTTGCTAAAGTCCCACACTACAAGTTGCTTCATAAAATCAAGGAAATAGGCATCGGGGATAAGCTTCACGAATGGATCAAACACTGGCTAAGCAATAGAAAGCAAAGAGTTGTTATAAATGGAGTGACCTCTGAGTGGATGCCAGTCACTAGTGGTGTCCCCCAAGGCTCTGCCCTGGGACCCGTTCTCATCGTCATTTACATCAACGACATTGACCTTGGTCTCAATAATTTCATTAGTAAATTTGTGGACGACACGAAAATCGGCAATGTGGTACTTACAGAATGTGACAGGCGGAGCCTACAAGAAGATTTGCGTAAAATACAGATTGGTCAGTAAAATGCCTTTTAATATAAACAAGTGCCAGATTTTGCAGGATGGTTCTAGAAACATAAAGAAGGACTATGAAATGTGCGGCGTTAAAATTAAAAGCGTTCACTTGGTCAAAGATCTTGGCGTCACAGTCGCGTCTAACCTCAAGTTTTCCCAGCAGTGCAACGAGTCCGTTAAAAAAAAAAAAAAACAGGATGATGGGTTTGATTAAGAGTAATTTTTCATTCAAGAATAAAGATGTTCTACTACCTTTGTATAATAGTTTCGTCAGACCTCATTTGGAGTATGCCGTGCAGTTTTGGTCTCCCGAAGGAGATTGCTAAATTAGAAGGTGTTCAGCGTAGAGCAATCAAGATGATTCCTTCATTACGAAACAAACCCTACGAGGAAAGGCTGTCACATCTAAACCTGTTTTCTCTTGAAAAACGCCGCCTAAGAAAAAAAACTGATCGAGTGCTTTAAAATACTTAACGGTTTTACCAACATGGATCCGACCAAGCTGTTTTTGATGGATGATTCGACGCGAACGAGAAATAATGGTGCTAAACTCAAATGTTGACAAGTTCATTCAGATTGCACAAAATTCTTCTTCACTAATGCTGTCGTTCGAGATTGGAACAGATTACCACCATCAGTGATACAGTGTAGCTCGATTGCATCGTTTAAGAATAATCTTGACCGCTATCTCCTCCATCTAAATGTTCACTAGGTCAGTTAGTTTCAGCGTCATGGTGGCCGCATAACAACTGTGACTTAGGTTTAGGACAGACCACCCAGTTTGGGCCTTAGGGCCTGTGTGGTCTAGTTATCTTTGTAATTCTATGTAATTCCTCCTCCTCCTCCTCTTCTTTTTTCTTTTCCTACTACCCCTCCTTATCTTCTTATTCGTCCCCTTTTTTTTATTTCATACTCAAAGTGTACTTTTCCTCCTCCTCCTCTTCCACCTCCTCCTGTCACCCTTCATCTTATTATGCGTCCTCTTTTTTTTTATTTCATACTCAAAGTGTACCCTCCTCCTCTTCCTCCTCCTTATCCCTGTGGTTGGGGGTGAAAGAATTCCACCGCCGTATTCCCTGCGTATCGTAAAAGGCGACTAAAAAGGACGTCTTTCTTTCTCTCCGAACTATTACCTTTTTTTTTTTCTTTCCTTTGGGTAGTCTATCCAAGGGTTGTCACCCTCCCCTACACTTTGAGGACACATCCCCTCCTTTCCTTCCTTTCTACAGGTATTCTACCCAGCCTCTAGTCTCAGTCTTCCTCCGATGTTTATCTCACTATCCCGGGAGGTTCTAGTCACTTCGGAGTCTTCGCGGCGGTGTTCTTTTTTTCCTGCGGAAGTCCTCGGACCACACATTGTGACAGATGCCTTGGACCAGGGCCTGCAAGACTCGTGCCTGAAGGGGACACATGTTGGGAAGGTCTTGGGTGGCTGACTCCTTTCTCTCTACCCAGTGTGGGTGATGGGTAGCCACGTCGGCCCCAGTCTTTTGGGGACAAAGCCTAAGGACAAATTCGACCGGGTTGGCAAGGTTGCTAGCTTCAAATCCGAAGGCTCATCACTTATTATGGCCATTTTCTGGGTTTTTCTGGCCCTGCGGAGGCCTCCATATCTTTATTTTCCTGGGGCACTGGGAAACCGCAGTATCTCTTTTCTATGCATTCAACT
>NW_026111695.1:0-165000 GCF_024679095.1 Eriocheir sinensis
AGCAGACTAATGTGGTCCTGGCGCAGGCCATCTATGACACCCACCAGGAGTTTGGCCTGGGGAACAAGGTGGTAGCCACTACCACGGACAACGGCACCAACTATGTGGCTGCCTTCGTACTTCAGTGCAGGCGATGTGCCTGTGGAGGGAGAGGAGGAGCAGGATCCTGAGGTGGTGGTTGGCCAGCCTGCAAACCTGTATGCCCAGCTGAAGGAGGTGGGTCCTGCTATGATTAAGCTGCCCAAACACTACAGATGTAGGTATGTATGTTTTGTTTTCTGTGATAAGTTATTTGATAACAGTTAAAACGTTAAAGTTTTGAAACAAGAAAGTGTATAAACGTCAGAAGTTAAAAGCTTTAAAAGTTTTTTTAATTCAGTGCACACACCTCAACCTTATAGCCACTGCCGACGTCCACTCTGTGCCTGGATGGAACCAAGGCTTTAGGGCGCCATTCACAAAGGCTGCTGTAAAGCCCAGGGGACTTGGAACCTGCAGAACCGCAGTTCTGTGGTGACCAACTCCATCAAGGAGAAGACTGGAGGAAGCTGAAAACCTTCTGTGTTACTCGGCAGAATCCATCAAGAATATTTAAGAGATAATGTTGTTTGAGTCAACAATAGAATGGATTAAAATATTTGGTTACTTCTTACTTGTTTCAGTTGTTTGTAATTAATTTACATTTACAAAGGTGGAACTCCTACTATGATGCTATCCAGAGCCTGATGGACGTCCTCTCCAACCCAGAGAAGATGCGGGCGTTGAATGAGATCCTCAGCAAGGGAGGGGCGGCGACGTTTAACGAGATGGATAAACATGTGAGTGAAATTAATTAAAGTACTTATTGTATACTTTTCTATAACGTTTATTGGTTATTTATAAAAGTTGACTACATCATGTGCAACTTTTCAGATTTAATTAGAATAAATAAATAAAATTTTAAACTTTCCTTGTAGGTTCTCTCTGAGTACCTGAAGGTCATGCAGCCTGTGGCAGAGTGCCTCGACAGCCTACAATCCGAGACCAACGCCTACATGGGCACCTTGATGCCTGCCTTACAGCTAATGCAGTTTCAGCTGGAGAGGCTGAAAGTTGACAGGTAAGAAACTTATTTCTTTGACATAGCTACAACATTCGTAAAAAGCTACGTAGTCAATAGTATACTTGTTTAAATATATATTTTCAAAAATTTCAATGTTCTTTACAGGAACCTGCAGTTTGCTCTACCGCTAGTGTCGGCACTACTTGGGAAAGAGGGGAGTGGCAAAGGCTGTTACGGCAGGTTTGCTGACCAGCTTCAGGACGCCGATATCCTGATGGGCCACTGCGCTCCACCCCACTACACCATGTCCCTGGTGCGGCACTTCAATCCTGACCAGGCAGCCAACATCCAGGGCCTTATCGTCAGGGAGGTGAAGGAAATTGTGGGCACAGAGCTGGAGAGGCAGCCTGAGGAGAGGAAGGAAAGGGTGGACAAGTTCCACCTTCTGCTCTCCAGTGCCACAGTCCCTGAGGTGAGGTACCAGGAAGAAGTGGAGGAGACAATTGTAAAAACACTAGAAGACTGGAAAAGGGAGATGGTGGACATCCCCCTCAGCCCCAACCTGTTCCCCGCCCGCTACAGGGATGCCTGGCTGGACCTCTTCAAGAGGTACAACACCCCTCTCCCCAGCTCTGCTGCTGAAGAGAGGCTGTTCAGCTCTGCGGGAGATATCTTGCGGGCTAAAAGGTCCAGCCTCAGCAACGTGAACTTCGAGCAGCTGGTGTTTGTAAGGGGCAACATGCACCTCCTGGACTACAAGGATGTGGGGCAGCAGCACATGGAGGAGGAGCAAGACTTGTAAATTATAATGAACTTGTAAACTTGTGAATCATTTTTATACCTAGTCATTTGTGAAAGATACATATAGTAAACTGAATCAGCAACATATCTTTCCTTATTCCCATATCTTGTCTTCCTCTTTTGAATGATATTAACCGGAATTTTCTGTGTTGCATGTGTACTGAGGTATGATAATTATGATGAGTGTAAAAGTAGTTACTTTACTTCAGGTGGTGGAGATTCTATGCGTTAAAATGACAATAATGATAACAAATATAATGGTAATAATAATAATAATAATAATGATAATAATAATGCTGCTGCAGTATTGCCTTGTATTTCTATTTTTTAAGGTACGAACTAGATTTTTCAGGCGCGCTTTAATAGTTTTGGGTACGGTACCGGAGGTGCGGAGGTGCGGTACCGGAACGAGTGAAAAAATTTTAGGCGCGGAAGTACAGGTACGGACTATATGTGTTTCGAGGTGCGGAGGAGTACCGGACTACCGATATCCAGTAACGCGCCTAGCTTGATATATATATATATATATATATATATATATATATATATATATATATATATATATATATATATATATATATATATATATATATATATATATATATATATATATATATATATATATATATATATATATATATATATATATATATATATATATATATATATATATATATATATATATATATATATATATATATATATATATATATATATATATATATATATATATATATATATATATATATATATATATATATATATATATATATATATATATATATATATATATATATATATTTTTTTTTTTTTTTTTGAGACAGCTCAAGGGCACAAAAGTAAACATTAATAAAAAGCCCGCTACTCGCTGCTCCTAAAAAGAATCCAAAGAAGTGGCCGAAAGATAGGTCAGTTTCGGGAGGAGAGGTGTCCTGATACCCTCCTCTTGAAAGAGTTCAAGTCGTAGGCAGGAGGAAATACAGATGAAGGAAGATTGTTCCAGAGTTTACCAGCGTGAGGGATGAAAGAGTGAAGATGCTGGTTAACTCTTGCATGAGGGGTTTGGACAGTATAGGGATGAGCATGAGTAGAAAGTCGAGTGCAGCGGGGCCACGGGAGGGGGGGAGGCATGCAGTTAGCATGTTCAGAAGAGCAGTCAGCATGGAAATATCGATAGAAGATAGAAAGAGAGGCAACATTGCGGCGGAATTTAAGCGGTATCAGACTATCAGTATGAGGAGGAGAGCTGATGAGACGAAGAGCCTAGCCCACTCTGTCCAGAAGAGCTGTGTGGTGGAGCCCCCACATGAGATGCATACTCCATACGAGGGCGGACAAGGCCCTGTATATGGACAGCAACTGTGCAGGGAGAAGAACTGGCGGAGACGGTACAGAACGCCCAGCCTCGAGGAAGCTGATTTAGGTAGAGATGAGATATGAAGTTTACAGTTTAGATTTTGAGTTAAGGATAGACCGAGGATGTTTAGTGTTGAGGAAGGTGATAGCTGGGTGTTGTCAAAGAATAGGGATAGTTGTTTGGAAGATTGTGTCAGTGGATAGGTGGAGAAACTGTGTTTTGAGGCGTTGAAGGACACCAGGTTCTTCTTGCCCCAATCGGAAATAATAGTAAGGTCTGAGGCTAAGTTCTGCAGCCTCCAGCCTTGAGTCGTTAAGTTCCTGAAGGGTGGGTCTTCTATTAAAAGAAGTTGAATAATGCAGAGTGGAATCATCGGCGTAGGAATGGATAGGACAGTTCGTTTTGGAAAGAAGATCATCAATGAACAACAGAAAAGAGGGAGATAGGACAGAACCCTGTGGGACACCACTGTTAATAGATTTAGGGAGAAAGTGACCGTCTCCCTCGGCAGAAATAGAACGGTCAGAAAGGAAACTGGAGATAAAGGTACAGAGAGAAGGATAGAAACCGTAGGAGGGTAGTTTAGAAAGCAAAGATTTGTGCCAGACCCTATCAAAAGCTTTTGATATGTCCAGCGCAATATCAAAAGTTTCACCGAAACGGCTAAGAGAGGATGACCAAGAGTCAGTTAAGAAGGCTAGGAGATCACCAGTAGAACGCCCCTTGCAGAACCCATACTGGCGATCAGATAGAAGGTCAGAAGTGGAAAGGTGCTTTTGAATCTTCCGGTTAAGGATTGATTCAAAAGCTTTAGATAGACAAGAAAGTAAAGCTATAGGACGGTAGTTTGAGGGATTGGAGCGATCACCCTTCTTAGGTACAGGCTGTATGAAGGCATACTTCCAGCAAGAAGGAAAGGTAGATGTTGACAGGCAGAGGCAAAAAAGTTTGACCAGGCAGGGTGTCAGCACGGAAGCACAGTTTTTAAGGACAATAGGAGGCACTCCATTAGGTCCATAAACCTTCTGAGGATTGAGGCCAGAAAGGGCATAGAAAACATCATTTGGAAAAATCTTAATAACAGGCATAAATTTAAGGAGTCATAGGGGTGGATAAGTAGGAGGAATATGTCCAGAATCGTCCAGAGTGGAGTTTTTAGAGAAAGTTTGAGAAAAGAGTTCAGCCTTAGAGATAGATGAGACGGCAGTGTTGCTGTCAGGACTGAGTGGAGGGAAAGATGAAGAAGTGAAGTTGGAGGAGATGTTTTTGGCTAGATGCCAGAAGTCACGGAAGAGTTAGAAAGCAAGGTTTTGACATTTTCTATTAATGAAAGAATTTTTGGTTAGTCGGAGAATAGATTTGGCACGATTTCGGGCAGAAATGTAAAGTTCATAATTAGCATTAGTTTGAAGGCTCTGGTACCTTTTGTGAGCTACCTCTCTATCATTGACAGCACGAGAACAAGCGTGATTAAACCAAGGCTTTTTAGCGTGAGGAGTAGAGAAAGAACGAGGAATGTATGCCTCCATTCCAGAGACAATCACCACTGTGCTGCGCTGAGCCCACACAGGGGTCTCTATCCTGGAAGCAATAATCATTCCACGGGAATGGAAAAGTACATCCTCAGGTCGGCCCACCGAGCTGAAGCAAAATGCCAGAAGCATCGCCTCTTCGGTGGGTCCAGAGGGTGTACAGGAGCGATAGGACAGGATGCAGAAATAAGATTGTGATCGGAGGCGCCCAACGGAGAGAACAGTTTGACAGAATAAGCAGAAGGGTGTGAGGTCAGGAAGAGGTTTAGACTGGTGGGCCGATCTCCAAGACGGTCGGGAATACGTGTAGGTGCTGGACCAACTGCTCTAGGTCGTTGAGGATAGCAAAGTTGTAGGCTTGTTCACCAGGATGGTCAGTGAAGAGGATGAAAGCCAAAGCTGGTGGTGAACATTGAAATCTCCTAGGATGGAGATTTCAGCGAAGGGAGAGTGGGTCAAGATGTGTTCCACTTTAGAATTCAAATAGTCAAAGAATTTTACATAGTTGGTAGAGTTAGGTGAGAGATAAACAGCACAGATGTATTTAGTAATAGACTGACAGTGAAGTCTTAACCAGATGGTGGAAAATTCAGAAGAGTCAAGGTCGTGGGCACGAGAGCATGTGATGTCGTTGCGCACGTAGGCGCAACATCCAGCTTTGGATTGAAATTTAGGATAGAGATAGTAGGAGGGAGCAGAGTAGAGATTGCTGTCAGTAGCCTCAGAAACCTGTGTTTCGGTAAGGAAGAGAAGGTGAGGTTTAGAGGAGGAGAGATGATGTTCCACAGAATGAAAATTAGAGCGAAGACCGCGAATGTTGCAGAAATTGAGAAGAAAGAGGTTCGAGGAGTTATCAAGACACCTCTCGGGTCGGTAGCCAGAAGGGAGTCCTCCTGGGGAATTTGTGGTCCCCCAGGCGGGGACTCCGAGGCTTGGTTATGTGCGCCATTTTTGAAATTTTAATTTTGGGAAAAAGGTGTATATGTTGTGTGAATGTAGTGTGGTGTGGATAAAGAGAGGATCTGTCTTTAGAGAGCATGCTGAACTACTCTCCGGTGTTGGTGAGACAATAGGGAAACGATTAGTGAGGACATGGGAAGGGTCTTTGGAGGGCTTCAGCTCCTTCTCACCTCCCATATACCTCACCAGGAGTGGCTTGCGCCTGTTCGGTAGGTGTCTTCCTACCTACTCCAGCATATATATATATATATATATATATATATATATATATATATATATATATATATATATATATATATATATATATATATATATATATATATATATATAGATATATATATATATATATATATATATATATATATATATATATATATATATATATATATATATATATACATACATATATATATATATATATATATATATATATATATATAAGTATGAGGGCAATCTTGGGCCAATCGGTGATGGTGGAATATTGCTAACGTCCTTCGGGGGGACTCGCAACTAAAGCCCCGCTCACACTGTGCCGACTCTGGGCCACGACAACCCAGCGACTTTTCCATTTGACAAGTTGGTTCACACGCTCCAAGAAGGGGGGGAGGTTTTGTTGGGGTCTTGGTGTCTTGCCGACTGTCTCGGACATTCGGCCAACTAGTTGCCACCATGTCGTGCTAACCCTCATGACTCCATACTCCCTTCACGACGTCGGCGCAGCATTCGGCAACAGTCTCAAGACCTCTTTCAAGACATGCCCGACCCTTTCACATCAACACCCAAGACCTCGTGTACCCCAGAGTCGTGGATAGTCGTGGCCCAGAGTCGGCACAGTGTGAACGGGGCTTAAGTTCTCGGGCTTACCTAGCCCGCACGCTGACCACTCGACCACCGCCTCTCCAGATAGTAGACTAGTATGGTACTTTTGTTTTTTTCCCCCAATAATTTAACCGTTGCGAAAGCTTGGACCCATGGCCCCGATGCGTCACGCTGATGCACCTGGCGACAGCTGCCTTGAGCCGCGGTGTGCATACACGTGGCACCGTTTGGCGCACAGGATTGGTCCAGCACGAAGAGAGGATTTGCCTTTCACGGGAGGACACACTGACTTGACAAATTCATGCACCTGCGCGAGCCCCAAGCGCTTCATAATTTGAATGCACACGTACACGCCTGCATCTGATGCTCCGACACATCCAAGCACTTAGTGTGATGGCATCATTTTTAGTAATGGTGTGGGGGAAGCGTGATGAAAAGAAATGATTTAAAGACTCTATTGATTTTCCAAGGGAAAACCTGCTTGGTGCGAATGCAGGAAAAATTCCATGTTAACTTTCGATGTGACATTAATCTGTGACAGTTAGTCCTTTCATTCCGCGAAAATTCTCTCTCTCTCTCTCTCTCTCTCTCTCTCTCTCTCTCTCTCTCTCTCTCTCTCTCTCTCTCTCTCTCTCTCTCTCTCTCTCTCTCTCTCTCTCTTTGTGTGTGTGTGTGTGTGTGTGTGTGTGTGTGTGTGTGTGTGTGTGTGTGTGTGTGTGTGTGTGTTTCTGTAGAATATATATATATATATATATATATATATATATATATATATATATATATATATATATATATATATATGTAAGGGGAGGCGGTAGCTGAATGGATAGCGTGACGGCACCGCGTTCAGGACGACGCTAGTTCAATCCCCGCCCGGTGCCACCAAGCTGGGATTTTTCAGCCGCCGCCGAGTGGCTTAAAACTACCCACATGTTGTCCAGAAGACCACCTATCCACCCGGACTCTAGATTCTAGGATTAAAGATGAGCTCCGGGAGGGCACCATGAGCCAATGCAAGATGGCGCCACTATAAACACTCGCCTGCGCCAGAACGGGCTGGGCCGACCATCAGGCCCCACCGGGAAGAAGCCTTGGGCCGACCATCAGGATCCACCGGAAAGAAGCCTACCGGCGCAACAGGCCGCAACGTAAAAAAAATGAAAATAGATAAATAAATAAATAAAAATTATATATATATATATATATATATATATATATATATATATATATATATATATATATATATATATATATATATATATATATATATATATATATATATATATATATATATATATATATATATATATATATATATATATATATATATATATATATATATATATATATATATATATATATATATATATATATATATATATATATATATATATATATATATATATATATATATATATATATATATATATATATATATCTATATATATATATATATATATATATAAATATATATATATATATATATATATATATATATATATATATATTACAGAAATATAAACAGTTCAAGGGCGTGAAAAAAAAGAAAACAATAATGAAAAAAAAAAGCCCGCTGCTTACTGCTCCCGAATAGAGTACAGAGGAGTGGCCGAAAGAGAGGTCAATTTCGTGAGGAGAGGTGTCCTGATACCCTCCTCTTGAAAGAGTTCAAGTCGTAGGCAGGAGGAAATACAGATGAAGGAAGATTGTTCCAGAGTTTACCAGCGTGAGGGATGAAAGAGTGAAGATGCTGGTTAACTCTTGCATTAGGGGTTTGGACGGTATAGGGATGAGCTTGATTAGAAAGTCGTGTGAGGCGAGGCCGCGGGAGGGGGGGAGGCATGCAGTTAGCTAGTTCAGAAGAGCAGTCAGCATCAAAATATCGATAGAAGATAGAAAGAGAGGCAACATGGCTGCGGAATTTAAGAGGTAGAAGACTATCAGAAGAGGAGGAGAGCTGATGGGACGAAGAGCCTTAGGTCCGTACCAAGAGTCGTGAAGGTCGAGCCGCGTACCTTTCCTTCGACGATATAGGCACGGCCTCAGACCGTGCCTTCAATCCTTACCACAAGTCGCTGGGGAAGGTAAATGCACATACACACACTGCAACCTTCTTTTCACCTACCAGATCTAATGCACGCACACACATACAAGCACACAGTGCTATTCATGGAGGTACAATACCTCCATGGTGCTATTACAGCCATAATATTGTCCGTTTCATTCCGTCTGTCCACTCGTGAACGTAGATGTGGCACCTGCGCTTTGTGAGTTTGTGATTGCGTGAAGATCATTTGAATGTTTGTGTATACAAAAAATCCTCAAACCATCGTATATGAACCGCAAACAGAAGATTTGCATCGATAATATACCATACAAGAACACGAAGAAACAACTTGTATATCAAACAGTATAGTTTGATCATACTCGAACGATCTTTAGCCTTTCAGATACTCATATTTCATCTCATTAAGGGATATAAAGTGACATACGACTCTGCAAGTGTCTATATATAAGGAATTTTGATGTTGCATGTATAAATAACATGGGTAGCCTAATATTCGAAATAGCCTAGCATCGCATTCAACAGTTATTATTTATTATTTCATGTTTTTTTTCCATTATTAATCGTTATTTGCATACAGTAAATCATTAAGATACCCTTTGTTTGCGCTTGCCAGATGTCTTAACTGAAATGAGAAAGAATTTGAAAAACCATAGATCGTTGGAGAATGTGAGCCACGAAGGTTCCCGCCTGCTGGCTGGTTCCTCTGTGCTTTGAAGGCGCGTACTGTTGTTGTAAACAAGACAAACATGTTCGCTGCAACTATAATATATGACTTTCCAATTGGGGAAAATATTTTCTCAGGTTGTTTTAACTGAACCGCAACTATTTGGCACGCCAAATTTGGAAAATAAACATATTTTTCCTCGAAGGTCTGAGGGAAGACACGGGGTAGACCGTGGCTTCCCTTCGTGTCTCCCGCAGACTTTCGTTCCAAAAATGCTAGTGCCTATAGGTAAGCACCGTCCTTCCCCTCGATCTTCGTCGTTAAACCTTCGTGACTCTTGGTACGGGCCTTAGACTCCACTCTGTCCAATAGAGCTGTGTGAGTGGAGCCCCCCACACGTGAGATGCTCACTCAAAATGGCGAACCATAACCATGCCTCGGAGTCCCCGCCTGGGGGGCGGGGGGACCACAAACTCCCCCAGGGAGGACTCCCCTTCTGGCTGCCGACTTGAGAGGTGTCCTGATAACTCCTCGAACCTCTTTCTTATCAATTTCTGCAACATTCGCGGTCTTCGTTCTAATTTTCATTCTGTGGAACACCATCTCTCCTCCTCTAAACCTTACCTTCTCTTCCTCATCGAAACACAGGAGAGAGAGAGAGAGAGAGAGAGAGAGAGAGAGAGAGAGAGAGAGAGAGAGAGAGAGAGAGAGAGATTTATATAACCTCACATAGATATCCAGACAACACATACCCTATGGTCCTGACATGGTGGTCTGTCCTCAAATCTAAGTGAAATTATATTACTCAACTGGAACCTAAACTTGGAATTTCGCAAAGTGTCAACGATTATAAACAATATTGATTTGTTTACATTCGTACACCCATAAGTGTTTTAAAACATTTGATCGGTTTTCCTCGGTGGAGACGTTTCTCAAGAGGGAACATGCTAGGGGTTGAGAGCCTTTCATCACAAGGTTTGTTGCGCAAGGAAGGGATTGTTTATGTCGCTTGACGCTAAACACCTTCTAATTTAGCAGTGTTCTTTGCATGGTGGGGTGACCAAAACTGTACCGCACATTCCCAGTGGGGTCTGACTAAGCTATAGCAAAGCGGGAGTATTACAAATTTATTTTATAATAAAAACTTTCTTTAAATGAAGCCCAGCGTTCTCTTCATTTTATTTGCTGCGTCGATGCATTGCTGTGAGAATTTAAGGTTTGATACAATTTTGATACCCAGGTCCCAGACGCACTGAACGCTTTTGAGTTTAACGCCACGCATTTCGTAATCGAACCTCTTATTTCTTTTTCTAACTTGAAGAACCTGGCACTTATCTACATTAAAGGGCATCTCCCATCTATCTGACCAAGCTGAAATTTTATGCAAGTCTTCTTGGAGACTTTGTCTGTCTTCGTCAGTGAGGACGGAGTTACCAATCTTTGTGTCGTCTTCAAATTTTAGCAATGAGATTATTGAGTCCGACAACGAGGATGGGGCGGGGCTTAATTAGGCTCGAGGAAGGGGCGGAGCTTATCGAGACGCCAGCCAATCATCGTCCAGGATGAGATGCCGTGAACATTTCTATATATTTTTTTTATTCACCGACAATTGCTTCATACAGTATATAACAAAAAATCCACATCTTATTTTATTTTATTGTAGTAGTTTATAACATAAAAAACATCCGAGAGGTCCTAATAAAAAAGCTCATTTCAAAATTTGGCTCTTCACGTTATATGAGTGACGATACCTCTCTATACTTGCCTTGAGTATAAAGTGCCTGAGTCACACTCGTGGGGTCCTGTCTCTAAATCTATACTTATCCAGCTTTTCCATAAATTGAAGCACACTCTTTGCCTCTACCACTTCTTCAAACTCATTCCAAGTATGTATATTAACTGTCAGCCCCATTCCTCAAATCAAAATGCCATAAGCACCTAAATGACTCACCTTTGCTAACGCAGTAGTAAATTCATAATTAGACAGTAAGTAATTATTTGAAAAACACTTCTAGGCCATAAATATAAAAGGATAAAATGAAAAACAATAACAAAAAAACTTCAGCACATGACCAATGTCTGTCACCGTTTCTCACTTTTCCGATGGCTTCACAGTGTCTAATTTCACTTCCATTGTGATGGCTTTCCTTTCCTTTGAAGCGCTGCCATCAATCGAGCGCTGAGGGACACCACCAGTGACCGGCGCCCACTCTGAGTTAATCCGTCGATCACCACTCTTTGTTGTCTGTTGCTCAACCAATCTGCGATCCATTGGTGTACTTGACCGTCAATACCCAGTTGCTTTAATTTAGAGAGATAATAATGGTGTCTATCCTTATCAAACGCTTTCTGAATATCAAAATATACTACATCCAAGAATTTGGTTACGTCATAAATTGTGAAGATGTCATTGTAAAGGGCCAGTAGGTTTGATAGGCAGGATCTCTTGTTACGGAAGCCATGTTGTGAATCCTTTATTAATGAGTGGCTTTCAAGATAACTCACAATTTTGTCTCTAATTATGTTCTCGAGTAGCTTACCTACTACTAAAGTTGGACTAGTGGGCCTGTAATTATCCGTTATTTTTTTATCTCCTTCCTTAAAAATCGGTGTTACGTTAGCCTCTTTCCAATCCAAAGGGGCGACGCCTTGTCGTAAGGACATATTAAATACGGTTGTGAGAGAGGATAGTATTTCGTTCTTTTTTTCTTTAAGAAACATGATCCCCGCTGCCACCGGGCTAACTCATTTACTCTAAGGAGTCAAATGATCACCTGCACCATCATCATCATCATCATTATTGCCTGTGAGTTTTAAGAAGTTGAATCGTCACCTTCACCACCACCATCATCATCCCCCCTTCACTTTTGAAACATATCAAATCTACATCTGCACCAGCACTATCATCATCATTGTCATCACTATCATCATCACCATCATCGTTATCCCTCCTCATTCTAAATAGTCAAATCAATACCTGCACCAACACTACCATCATCATTGTCATCACTATCATCATCACCATCATCGTTATCCCTCCTCATTCTAAATAGTCAAATCAAAACCTGCACCAACACTATCATCATCATCATCATCATCACCACAATTTCATCATTTTCACCATCACTCAAAAGTAACTGAACTGTGAACAAGTATTACTTCATTCCATTACAGATATCCTTAAAGAGCTTACTACTAGTATTAATAATATTGATCATTTACCTCAAAGCTAATAGATAAAAACTAAACAGTCCAAGGCTGCAAAGTGTCAGTGCGAGTCAGTGTGAGGTCATGTCTTTTCCCTCAATAGCTGTGGGCGGTGCTGTTCATGGTCACTCTACTGATGGGCATCCTGAGCTTCCTGTTGAGTCTTGGCCATGACTGCTGCATCACTGCCGTGCCTCCTCCCTGTACCACCCCTCCGAAGGCAGACCTGGATCAGCTTCCAGCCCTCTGCTCTGCTCAAGTAGTATCTCTTTCAATATGCATAACAAAGAATGCATCATGTGACAGAAATATGGTTAGTAGTGTGGCAACTTGCTCATGTAGAAAGACATGTGATCGGACACAGATGCCAGAAAGAACACTATCCAAATATTGTTTCAACATCTTCCGTACTCTTGTGCTCCAAGGAAACTTGATGCCTGACTGCTCTTCACCCATCAGGGCATTTCTTTTTACGTGGTATGCCTTCTGCATCATATTATACGGTAAACAAAAGCTTTATAATATTTTTTTGTGTGTATGTTTGTGTTTACCTTGCTGTATTTAACTATAGTCGGTTCCATAAGAGCTGGTGGGACTAATCCTTCAAGGATGGACTCGCAGACTTAGCGTCACTGCTTGGGTGATGGTATTGCGTGCTCATTGGCCAATATTTAACTTGTTCTAACGTGCATAAAATTGTCTTTGTATTCCAGCCAAAACCCTCTTTGAACTGTAAGGTGACAGATCGCACCGATAAAAACTAATGCAATAATATCTTTATTGATAAATATGTGCCTTTTGAACTATTATAAATAAGTCTGAAATGACATTCATAACAAAACAATGTCATTCGCTAACTCATTTAGTGTAAGATTTCTTGGTATATATTTAGTCCTGGCTTAGTCATAATGTGTAGTGATGGTGCGTAGCCATAACGTTAACACTGGCCTAAGGCAAGAACCTTCTCTTTTCTTTCATCATGGTATCATTAATCCTGCAATATGTTCCCATTATTTGTGGGTAATAAACTAATAACAGCCATAAGGAAGAGTGATTATAAGAATAACCACATTTCTTTACCAATAGTGTTGATTTAAAGCGGTAACAGAGTGAGAGATAGTAGGGTATGTCATGGCAAACAGAATTTGCCGCAGGTTGGATCTAGTAAACAACAGCCAATAAGTGGCGCAGAGACCGTCACCCAAGCAATGATGTCAAGTCCGTGATTTCATCCCTGAAGGATTAGCCCTGCCAGCTTTTGTTGAACCAACTACAGTAGTATAAACAAGGCAAGTATAGAGAAGGTAGTGTCATACAGGCGGGAGGAAATCACTCGTTGGCAACTCCTATAGCCTTCACCCTTGGCCACGCCCCATCTTCGTTGTTTGCCCAAACCGACGGATTCACACACCTCACTCCCACCCTGTTTCCTGACCCCATCATTGATTTTTACGAAAACCTGAGACCACCATCATCTTCCTGAGAAAATTCTACATCACATTAGCATAAAATTGTAACAATAATGTAAAATTACACATACGAAGATCAGAGTTAAGTGAACTATGGAGTACACATTTTCTTGCACTTATTTTCCTTCAACTCTTTATTACTCAGCTGGTTTTCGTCGCATCACTTTTATAAGCCCAGATCCTAAATATGCATGCTTTTCTGCTTCTGATGGTGTTTGGTACGTCCCAAGGTAAAAATAAACATAGGGTCAAAATCGCCTCCGATCATAAGCCGAGCCGTGACGGTGTTCATTCGCATCGGCATTTGTTTACTCAAGTCAGACTCGCCGCTCACGTGATCGGCATTTGTTTACTCAAGTCAGACTCGCCGCTCACGTGAGCGAGGAAGAGCTGGCAGAATTTTCTCAGGAAGATGATGGTGGTCTCAGGTTTTCGTAAAAAATAATGTTGGGGTCAGGAAACATGGTGGGAGTGAGGTGTGTGAAGTCGTCCGTTTGGGCAGACAACGAGGATGGGGCGGGGCTTAATTAGGCTCGAGGAAGGGGCGGAGCTTATCGAGACGCCAGCCAATCATCGTCCAGGATGAGATGCCGTGAACATTTCTATATATTTTTTTTATTCACCGACAATTGCTTCATACAGTATATAACAAAAAAATCCACATCTTATTTTGTTTTATTGTAGTAGTTTATAACATAAAAAACATCCGAGAGGTCCTAATAAAAAAGCTCATTTCAAAATTTGGTTCTTCACGTTATATGAGAGTGACGATACCTCTCTGTACTTGCCTTGAGTATAAAGTGCCTGAGTCACACTCGTGGGGTTCTGTCTTTAAATCTATACTTATCCAGCTTTTCCATAAATTGAAGCACACTCTTTGCCTCTACCACTTCTTCAAACTCATTCCAGGTATGTATATTAACTGTCAGCCCCATTCCTCAAATCAAAATGCCATAAGCACCTAAATGACTCACCTTTGCTAACGCAGTAGTAAATTCATAATTAGACAGTAAGTAATTATTTGAAAAACACTTCTAGGCCATAAATATAAAAGGATAAAATGAAAAACAATAACAAAAAAACTTCAGCACATGACCAATGTCAGTCACCGTTTCTCACTTTTCCGATGGCTTCACAATGTCTAATTTCACTTCCATTGTGATGGCTTTCCTTTCCTTTGAAGCGCTGCCATCAGAAGAGTCTGCCTTATGTTTGGGAGACATAATGAAGGCCAAAAGTCATTGAAAAAAGAACACAAACCAAAGAAAGCGAATCACAACAAAACAAAATGGCGTATAGCGGGAAATGAGCTTGCCTTCTTCCTCAGTCAAGCGCCACGTTGCAACGAATTGCTACTCTGTGGTTGCAAGCTAGTTCACACATGAACTTAGTAATTATGACAAATGTCATTAGTCGAAACAGAGATTTTTTAGTGATTTATGGAGGTTGCATCGTAACTTTGAAACGTCGTAGGTCGAGGACCTCGTAACCCACGGAGCTCCTGTACAGTAATGCCTCGGTTTACGAGTGCCTTACTTTATGAGTGTTTTGATTAACAAACAAAAGCAAATCACTAAAAATGCCTTGTTTTACAAGCGGTGACTTGGTGTACGTGCATCCTATTTGTACGTACAAGTCGAAGGCGCGAGCGTGGGTTCCCTTTGTTCACCACGAGACAAGAGCACTCGGAGCAGAACACAGTGGGAATGTGGTCTTTAACGTGTATTTTTCACCTTTTGTTCTCCTGTCATAAGATAGGAGTCGGTCACCTTTTTTACTCCCCTTACCGCCTTGAACATTCAACTTTATTACTTTCAAATTATCCAGTCCTTTGTTGTGCTAAGCTGGTGCTAATATAGTTATGGCTCTTTGTATTCCTTCAAGCTGTGCGCTTTTTCCTGTACAGCACCCAGAGAACAGCTGCATACTCTAACCTTGATCGTGCCTTTGACACACACTTTCCGAACCTATTCCTCATCCCTATACAGCAGTGTTGCTTCATATGCCGATCGTGTTGTGTGAATAACTATTAAACGAGGGGAGTCTTACATAATGATTAAACCTTCACATCTGAGCTGAAACATGGGGTATTATTATATTTCCTACCATTGGGCAAGGCAATTGTGGTCTGGGTGGTCCAAGGGGTGGAGGCTGAGGTGGTGTTCATGGGGGATTGGGTGCTGGCCACGTGACGATGCTGGGTGTGATGCAGTTATTGTGTATGCCCCCAATATATTTATACATATACTTGTCTTTTTGTATACATTTGTTTTGATATACACACCCAGTAACTCACTTTAGATCGTATTATTCTTTTTCCATCAGCCATGTACTCTGGCAGCCTCACCTCATACCTCACCAAGCCTATTCTTGAGAAGTCCATCAACTCCCTGCAGAACTTGATAGATGCAACCCGCAGAAGCTTTGTGCCTGCGGTGCAGCCCACCACTAATCAGGAAGGCCTGTTCAAAGTGAGTCCTTGGTTTGTCTTTGTATTTTCGTTTTTTGAGACTACAGACGCCCTGATGATACACCTGTACTTGTCAGGTCCTTTTTTTTTTTTTTTTTTTTTTACAGCAAAGGAGGCAGTTCAAGGGCACACAAAAAGCAAACATTAATAAAATAAAAGCCCGCTACTCACTGCTCCTAAAAAGAATCCAAAGAGGTGGCCGAAAGATAGGTCAGTTTCGGGAGGAGAGGTGTCCTGATACCCTCCTCTTGAAAGAGTTTAAGTCGTAGGCAGGAGGAAATACAGATGAAGGAAGATTGTTCCAGAGTTTACCAGCGTGAGGGATGAAAGAGTGAAGATGCTGGTTAACTCTTGCATAAGGGGTTTGGACAGTATAGGGATGTGCATGAGTAGAAAGTCGAGTGCAGCGGGGCCGCGGGAGGGGGGGAGGCATGCAGTTAGCAAGTTCAGAAGAGCAGTCAGCGTGGAAATATCGATAGAAGATAGAAAGAGAGGCAACATTGCGGCGGAATTTAAGAGGTAGAAGACTATACCTGGTCAACTCATTATGGGATTTCAACAAGACTCTTCTAAAAAGAATCAGGTAGTGAATATTATATTGGATTTTTTTCTTGTGGCAGTACTGGTAATGTTTGAATTCCAGACCATAAAATACATTTGACCCTCAATTTAATGGAATAGCCAGTGAAAATGAAAAATATGTTTACATGATCAAAGAATAAGGACATTACATTTTTTCTCACCAGCAATGTGTAATTATCAACAGGAGTTTTAGGAAGGTAGCCCCATAGAAAAAAAGAGAGAATCCAGACGTAATGGAAGCACACAAAAAGTAAACAGGTTCACAAAAATGTCAAGCAACTTGGTCCTTTGAGGTGCCATTGGAAAGGCAAACTCCCACGACTCATCGAGTCAAGGCGAGGCTGCCTGAGCACTGTGCTGTCAGGTGGGTTGCTGGGGTAGGTGGCACACTTAGTCCACCTCTGACGGGAGTGCTGTGTATGTGACGACCACCTTGATCATCCACCTGTTCCTACTCAGCCAGTCCTTCTAACCCCACAGCAGGTGGCGTGGGTGGAATACATTTGTGATACACAAGGGTGGTGAGCCTCGCATTCCATCATTACTCCACCACTTTAGAAACCACGGAAGTCTCGGGAAACAGTGAATTGTTTATGTAGTTATTGCACAGTATGACATTCTACATCAACACCACTGCACACTACATTTCATGTAGTATATACACCGTACTACATGAACACTCAGGAAAACAGTGAAATGTTCATGTAATTATCACATAATATAACATATTGCCTCAACGCCACCACACGCAATGTTTCATGCAGTACATCGTACTGCATCAACATTGCAGGGGTTAAGAGTGAGATATTGTCAACACTGTCATAGTAAATCCATACTTGATGACCGGATCAGAGTGAGACAGTTCCTACAATCTCATGGTAAAGCAGCACTTGGCAACCGAAACTTGTGTGACAATGCCTGCAAGTTGCTGGTTTTTGTCATACATAATAATTAAACAACAGTAAGAGTACTACTTTTTTCTTTCTTTCAGAATGCTAATTCAGGAATTTTCCATGAACTGTGGGAGTTAATGGATCCAAAACGGAGCTTCCCAAAGTCTGGCCAGCAAGCCATGGAAAAGGTAGGCCAGGTATTGCAGGGACTCCTAGGGGCAAACTGGCTTGTTTTATATAGTCTTCATCCAGTGAAGTTATATAATGTTGGTTTTGTCTGATTAAAAAAAAAGTTAACTAAAGTGTGACGAGCTTTTGCATGTACTTTGCGTCATATATGCAGTGGAGCCTCGGGTCGCGAATGCCTCTCATCTCGAACAAATCGGTTCACAAACAAATTTTCTGAACAAATAACGTCAAGGGTGACAAACAGTGTCTCGAGCTACGAACATGCAAGCCGGCAACATTGTTTAGTATTGAGTTTCTCTTTTTTGTGGGAGTTAGGTGATGCAGACCCCTACAAATAGCAAATTTCCGCAAATGTTTGGTGGGCCCCCCCCCCCCCCCCAAAAAAAAAAAAGCCTTTAGACTCACAAAATAACACTGAGCAATTTTACACAAACTGTACCTAATAAAGCATTTCCGGTACCTGACCACTAATGGGGAGCATACGCCTGGGCAGCATCGCTTCACTCACTTGCTGCCTCCACTCCCAACAGTCTTCCTGAGTAAGCTCCCAAGCAGCTGCCCTGTCCGTCTCAAGTCCTTCCCGTCAGGATCGGTCAACTTGTCCCAGCCTTGAGTTACGTGGGAATTCCCCTGGTCTCCTTTACGCAGGGTTGTCTCGTGCAGAAACAACCCTTTGAGCAGGATCAATCCATTACTTAAGAGCAGCATAAAATATCATAAGTAGCATTATTCATCAGATATATGTAGTACATACTATAAACTGTACGGTAATTTACATAAACTTCCTACAGATACAGTCACTGACATCTCACTGTTGGGTCCTCACCTCGAAGGACCTGCAATTTTCTTTTTCAACTTTAGGTGCTTGAGTATATCATACTATGCAGATTTTTTAGTAATAAATTCTTCTTTCTATAAAAATCAGGCGATAAATATATGAAATGGGTATATAACATATAAATATGATCATAACTGCAAGCAGCCGTTCAGCTGTTAAATAAACAGGTCCTGTTGGCAATAGGGCTGGACAGCACCAGTACCAGTAGTGGTACAAACAGTCCTGGCTGTACAACACAGTAATGGGGCCAGATCACTCTGTACCAGTAACAGTGAGTATCACTGGTACAGTATTAAGTTTTCTCGATGCTGACAGGTCATCATGTACGCATGTGTAGGCATGTAGGTGCCTGTCAGTACCCACCGGTACCTGCACTGAGCAGTCTGATACCATTACCGTGTTGTATATCTGGTACTGTTAGTACCAGTACTAGTACCAGTAATGGCAGTACTGACTACACAACACAGTGAGGGCACCACTCTGCTCAGTACTGGCAGCAGTGGGTGCCGCCGGTGCAGTCGTTGGTATTGCAGCTATGATACGGTGCTTATACCCATTTCATATTTTTATCACTTGATCTTTATAGAGAGTAGCATTCATTAGTTAATAATTCACATGGTTGAGTATGCTTAGCCAACTGAAGTTGAAAAGAGAGTGGCAGAGACTTTGTGACGAGAGTCCAACAGTTAAGTGAGATTTCAATGACTACGTATATATTTGTAATAAGTTTACATAAATTTCAGAACAGCTTATGGTACGTATAGCTGATGAATGATGCCACTTATGATACATTAAGCTGCTTTATTCATGTATACATCACCTTTTCATCAGGGACGGCCAAATAATCCGGGGGGACCATGAATGTTTGAAGAAGAGCAGTGAAAATTCCCCTTGGGCCGCGTATGTGCATATTGGGGGAAATCCATAAACATGCGAATGTGCAAATAGTGAATCCACGAATATGGGGCGACAGGTGTACATATATACAGTATCAGTCATAGCAGATGCTCCCCCCTCCCCATAAAACCAGCGGTGTTCTTCAAGTCTGTATGGTCAGTCCAGAAGACATACTTGAGGCCATCAGTGAAATGTCCCCCCAACTCTGCAGGTGGACCTTACAACATTCCCACAGTCTTACTCAGGAACTGTAAAAATGATCTCTCACACCCACTATACATTCTCTTCCGTAAATCACTGGACACGGGGGAAATCCAAGATATCCTTAAAGAATTGATAATCACCCCCATCTTAAAATGGGCTCAAGAAGCCAGGCCAAGAACTACAGGCCAGTAGTCTTAACTTCCCACGTAACAAAGACACTGGAAAGAATTGTGAGGAAGAGACTAGTGAATTACCTAGAGGATGGAAGGAGTGGAGTGTCTGGATGGAGAAAGACGGAAACTCTTCTGCCGTGGCCATCCCCTGGTGGGAGCTCCTAAGAGAAGGCGTCAAAGATGAATGAAATAGAAATAAACTAAACCTAGCACGGGTTTCACAAAGGGAGGTCATGCCTATTACAACTGCTAGAACATCATGAACACCTAATTAGCAAAGTGAAAGATGGGCAGAATGTGGACGTGGTCTATCTGGACTTTGCCATACCATTTGATAAGGTAGATCGCGGATTACTCCTCCACAAAATGAAGGAATTGGGGATCCAAGAAAAATAGGAGTCTGGCTACACAGCTTCCTTAGTGGCAGAACCCAGTCGGTCAGTGTCAACAGTGCAACAGCAAGTACTGCTGGAGTGAGGAGCGGAGCTCCCCAGGGCTCGATACTAGGACCTCTACTTTTCCTAATCATGATGGAGGATATAAACAAAAGTTATCCAGTCAAAAGTATCATCATTTGCAGATGACACCAGGATAAGCAGAGCAAAAACAACCCCAGATGTCAAAACCCTACAAGCTGATCTAAACAAACTAACCAACTGGGCTGTGGACAAAAACATGTTTTTCAACAGAGATAAATTTGAATTAATAAGATATGGGAAAAGTGCCCAACTCAAGACCTCACAGTACCAGGTGGAAGGTCAGGAAATTGCAGAGAAAAGCTCCCTACGAGACTTGGGGGTACTAGTCAGTAATGACTTTTCACCCACTGAACACACTGACAACATCACAAGGACGGCCAGCAGGATGACCGGATGGATACTCCGTACCTTCCAGACGAGGGAACCTGAACACCTCCTCCCGCTCTGGAAGTCCCTGGTGTTGTCAAAAATGGAATACCTGTGCCAGCTGTGGCCCCTCACAAAATTTATGATATCAAGCGACTGGAACAGACATAAAGGGTCTTCACAAAAAAGCTGAACTGTATGAAAAATCTTAGCTACTGAGACAGACTTAAGACTCTGCAACTCTACTCCCTCCAAAGACGAAAAGACGAAGGGAGAGATACTATATAATTTACACTTGGAAAATCATGGAGAAGCAAGTCCCAAACCCATTATCGCAAACTGAAGGAGGGATTAGAGGCCAGACACACCCCTGGTTTGGTTGCACCTGCTCCAGAACATCCATTGAAGCAGTCAGTCAACGTCTTAGGTCCATACATGCTGCCAGCTTTACCAACGAGGGACCAAGACTATTCAACTGCCTGCCGAGGGACACAATGGACACTTCTAACTGCAGCACGGAGACCTTCAAGAGAAAGTTGGACTTGTTCCTGCCGGGGACCCCTGATGAGCCCCCTATCCTACACGCGACTACTCACAAAGGAACACAAAGGAACACAAAGGAAGAACAAACAACAGCAGACCTGCTGGTCCTTTCGAGGTTGTTTGTGACAAGCTACACTAACTATCTAATCAAAGGTGGAAGATGAAGGACAGCAAGGGCGAAGGCTCCTCCCCACCCCCCCATCCCTCCAGCCAAAGCTGGCAGGAAAGGAAAAAGAACCATGCAGCATGGAAAAACTGCATGGAATTTATGTAGGAAAGAGGAAAGAACTACCATTACTGCTACCACTAACCGGGCAATAAAAGCGGACAAGGACACCAGTATTCGAAAGAACTTAACGTTATTACGACAATGAGTAATATCTTAGTTGCTGGTTGGATTCAAAACACTTGTCTAATCTATTCTTGAAGGCCGTAACTGTTGTACTATCAACGACATCACAAGGTAGAGAGTTCCAAACATTAACAACTCGATTGAAGAAGAAGTGTTTAGCTTCGTGCGACGAGAATCTTTTACCACTTATCTTCAAATTGTGATTTCTTCTTGTTCTATTTGATCGATCAATTGTAAAGTAATCTTCCGCATTAATATCACTGAATCCTTTGAACATTTTAAACACTTCTATTAGATCGCCTCGCATTCTTCGTTTTGATAGGCTGAATAAATTTACTTCTTTAAGCCTTTGTTCATATGACAAATTTCTCAACCTAGGAATCATCTTTGTTACTCTTCGTTGGACCCGTTCCAACTTTTCTATGTCTTTTCTGTAGTAGGGAGACCAAAACTGTACACAGTACTCTAGACGGGGTCGAACCAACGAATTATACAGTTTTAATATTACTTTTCCGATTTATTATTAAAGACTCGTCCGATGAAGCCAACCAATTTGTTTGCAGTTTTAACTACCTCTGAACAATGCTGACCGGGCTTTAAATCGCTTGATATAGTGATTCCAAGATCCTTTTCTTTACTTACTGCAGAAAGTTGTTGGCCATTCATTACGTACCGAACGCAATTGTTATTTTTTCCGATGTGCAACACTTTACATTTCTCAACGTTAAATTTCATTTGCCATTTGTTGGCCCAACGTGCAAGTCGATCTATATCTGATTGTAAAGCTTCTTCGTCGAGTATCGCAGTTACTTTACTAGCAATTTTTGTGTCATCAGCAAATTTTGATACTTTGCAAATGAGCCCATCATCGATATCATTAACATAAATTAAGAAGAGCATGGGGCCAAGCACTGATCCTTGAGGTACGCCGCTTTTGACATCGAGCCAGTTAGATGTAACACCGTTTAGAACTACTCTCTGTTTCCGCTCAGAGAGCCAGTCCGCAAGCCAATTGTGAATGTTACCCGAGATACCGTGCGCCAGTAGTTTGCTGAGCAATCGTTGGTGGGGGACCTTATCAAATGCCTTTTGAAAATCCAGATATATGATATCTACTGATCTGCTTTCATCGAACACCTCAAAAATATAGTGAAAAAAATCAAGTAAGTTAGTCAAACACGAACGTTTACTACGGAAGCCATGTTGCGAATTATTTATTATATTATTTTCTTCGAAGAATTTCACCATATTGTCGCGAATGATAGTCTCCATTAACTTACAAACAATAGATGTCAGGCTAATTGGTCGATAGTTTCCTGGATGAGACTTGTCCCCCTTTTGAAAATTGGTGTGACATTTGCAAGTTTCCAATCCGACGGAACTTTTCCAGCTGTTAAAGATTTATTGAATATGATGGAGAGCGGTTTACAAATTTGATGTTTGATTTCTTTTAAGACCCTAGGGTAATTTTGTCTGGACCAGGAGCTTTGCTTACTTTAATCTTTTCAATTGTGCGTAAAATGTCACTTTCTACGATGAGCACGCCACTTAACATCTTTTCGGCCCTTCTAACCTCCAGCGGTTGAGGTGATAAACAATCTTCGTCGGTAAATACGGATGCGAAAAAGTTATTTAGGATTGTAGCCATTTCATTTTCATCGTTCGTGTGGTTACCATTTTCATTAGCAAGCGGTCCGATACCACAAGTGAGTGACTTTTTATTATTTACATAGCTGAAAAATTCTTTAGGATTAGATTTACTTGTTTCCGCTATATATTCTTCAAGATTTTTCTTGCTTCGTTTTATTAATTTCTTGGTTTCGCGGCGAATTCTGTCCAACTCTAGTTTGTCAGCCTCGCTCTGAGATGATATGTACCTACTGTATACGCGTTTTTTTAGAGATAGGCTATTTTGAATTTCGTTATTCCACCATTTGGGTTTCTTCTTAGAAGCTGAACGTCTGTTACGATAGGGTACGCATATGCTTATGGCATTGTTCAATATTGTGGTGAAGGCCCCCCAAGATTTATCAATATCTGTTTCCGCCGTGATTTCAGTCCAGTCAGAATTATTTAGAATTGATCGGAGTCTTTCGAAATTCGCTCTCTGATAATCAGGCACCTTTTCTTTACTAGGGGTTACTTTACTTTCTTTCATATTGATGCTGAATGTGATTGTTCGGTGATCGCTAGAACTAAAAACTGGACCAACATTTACTTCGTTAACTAGATCAGCTGTCGTTGAAAAGATAAGGTCAAGTATATTATTTTCCTGAGTCGGTTCTTGAACGTGTTGATGTAAATCACTTTCTAGTAAATTTGTGTACAGGTCGAGCCCTGTATGACAGTTCAACGGTTCACCCCATCTTTTCACTGGCAAGTTAAAGTCCCCAACAATTACTGCCTCGCAACTGCTACTTGTTTCTAATAATAATTCACTTAATGCGTGGTCGATATCAAGAGTCTGCCTTGGCGGTCTGTAGATAAGTCCAATTACTATTTTACGAGATTTATTTTTAATTTCAATGAAGACCGTGTCTACATTGGTTATAATATCTGTTTTCACGGATACTGGATGGAGAGAGTTGTGGATATAAAAGATAACGCCTCCACCCTGTCTGTTCTCTCTTTCATGACTAAAGATGGTATAACCCGGTAATCTATATTCCGCAATGAAATCTCTATTTGAAGTGTCTATCCAAGATTCTGTGACTCCGATGATGTGATAATGATTTGTAGCTGCGAGGACTTCTAAGTCTTCAAATTTGTTACGTAGGCTACGAGCGTTTACATAGCAAGCTTTAATGTGATTCGAGTCAGGAGTTTTGCGGGTTGAGTGCACCCTTACGGTGGAGCTGCTGGTGTCCTCGCCTCCGCGTTTTTTGGCTTTCGAAGAGCCACTTGGTCACAGAGCAGCCTCCCAACAGGCTGCTCCAACAGGGTTTAAGTGAATGCCATCAGGAAGGAACAAGTCCGAATCGTAGTAAAAATTGTTCCACAAGTTAGCGAACTGGACGTTTTCTTGTGAGCAAAGGGACTGAAGTCTGTTGTTTGTGCTGAAGGCCTTACTGTAAAAGCTAGATTCGGCACCGACCCTCGGGAGGATTCCTGAGATTATGATGTTACTGGCATCCGTTTTACGTTTATACTGCTTGATCATGCGGCGGTATTTCTCAAGCAGTTCCTCAGAAAGGGTTGTCTTTACGTCATTTGTCCCCGCGTGAATGACAAAGAGGGTGTTTCGGTCGGCATTTCTCGTGACATCATCGCACGCTGCGGTGATGTCGTCCAGTCTGGCACCTGGATAGCAGTAACGTTTTCTGCGGCCGTTTGATGAACGACCACAGAACTCAACCAGCTGGCCACGCACCATGGAGTCCCCAACTAGGGCAGAGAGTAACTCTCTCCCTGAGCAGCTGAGCCACACCAGGAGTGGAGCACAGTGTAGAGGCGGTAGACTCCCAAGTCGACCATGGTGAACATCACCTAAACTACAACAAGACAAGACAAGACAAGACGGGGGGGGGGGGGGGGGCAGGCAAAGTGGACAGTTAGTCGGCTGGAGACAACCACAATGGCATCCCACACCAACAGCTCCCTCACAGTAGTCACGCAGTAGCTCTTACAGGTGACCCTTTACTGGAAAGAGCAATCAGAGTTGAATGAAACATTCGTAGAAGGTAAGCAGATGCAGCAGAGGTGACAATGGCCACTCATATAACTATGACAAGTACTTTATTTACAAACACTGCCCCCCCACCCTACCCCACCCCACCCCAGCCAACACAACCTTCCACATATTGTCTCGGCAGGGCATTAGACCAATTCCGCCATCTTGCCACACCTTAGGTAACTATTGCTTAAAGTTGCACAAAATTACATCACTAACGGATCAACTAAACTGAGGGTGAGGTGAGGTGAGCACATGAGGACAGAGGCGAGGAAGGGTAGGAGGCACAGGAATGCTGCTTCATCTGCTTGCGGAGGGACATTTGAAGAGTATAGTATTTTATTTTTTAAAGTAAATTTTGACACGACCAATTCAACTTATGACCTGCCTGTCCGAACCCAACCCCGCCATAACTTGAGGATTACCTGAGTATATGTGATGTTTGAAAGATATTTTTGGCAATCAATCAAAGAAAGTTTTGTCTTCTGCCAGTGGAAGATTAACCTGCACAACTTCCTTCCCTTAGGTGCTGACAGAGGACATTGTGTATATGAGTGGCGGCCTCAATCTGGAAATCCGGGCTTCCCAAAAAGGACGACAAAAATTTTACATTTCACGTGAAACTTTCTTGCCTCAGTTGTATGGTATCGCATGCTTCCGAGGTGCTCCCTTCAAAGAGAAATTCAGCATCATGTGAGTACCATATTCCCTAACGAGTCCAGCCACTCCTCCTGTTTCAAATTATTGAAACAAGATGTCACAGCCAGGCACTCTAACCACTACTCCATGACTGCATTAACTACTTTCAAATGCAAGATAATTTTCCAATTTTTGCTTCGTAAAAAAATTGACAAATAATGGTCACAGCGCCTATGCCTCATCGGCGTTTCACTCTTTCTTTTGCCGTCCATTAGACTGGGCAGAATGGTGGAGGCTGGGCTGGTAGCCAAGTGGGTGGAGGAGGAGGTGTACAACCTGAAGATCAGTGGGAGGCAACAGGAACAACAGCCAGGTGGAGAGGTGGACACTCGACCGCTCACCCTGGACCACCTTCAGGTACCGCCAGACCGACACATCACCACTTGCTGCCCTCTTCATTCCCTGACTATTGATTTAAATAACATAAGACAACCATTTTCTTATTTATTAAAGGAACTGGTATGAGTGATGGTAGAGAGGGTACGTGGGCGGGTGTGCCTGGGGGGGTTGTATGGACGGGGATGGATGAGAAGTATAGAGGCAGGAGTAAGGAAGGATGTGCTATTGTGATGTCTGAAAGAGTGTGGAATGGTGTGACTGATTATGGTTGGAAGGGATCAAGAATTGTGTGGGTGAAAGGAAAAGTAGGTTTAGTAAAGTATGCATGGGTGTGTATTTATGCACCAGTAAATGTGAAAAGTAAAAAAGGACTGAGGGACAGGGAAGCTTTTTTGGGAGGAAAAAAATGCATGTCTGAAGAGTTTTGAGAAAGAAAGGAAACTTATTATGTTGGGAGATATGAATGCTAAGGTGGGTGATGAATGTGTGATGGATGTGGTGGGAAAATGGGGGATACTTGGAAAGAATGAAAATGAAGAGTGCCCGGTGGATGCCTGTGCTGAGAGGGGAATGTTCCTAGCGAACACTTTCTTTCAGCACAAGAACATCCACCGATACACATGGAGGAGGGGGAAGATTATGAGCAGAAAGGATTGATTGATTATGTGGCAGTAGATGGAAGACTTAGAAAGGATATTTGTGATGCGAAGGTAGTAAGAGGAATGTTCAATGGCTCTGACCATCTTGCAGTGCTGGCAACATTAAGGATGAAGAAAAAGTGGGTATTTGAAAAGAAAGGCAAAGTAAAAAAGGAAGGTTGGAGAAGTTGGAATAAAAATGTATGCTGAGGGAAGGAAGTGGGTGATGAATTCAATCCTATTTGCGGATGACACATTGCTCATAGCAGAAAATGAAAGTGACTTACAAAATTTGGTCAGTGTTTTTGATAGTGTATGCAAAAGGAGAAAGTTGAAAGTAAATGTCAACAAAAGTAAAGTGATGGTTTGTGAGCGGAGTAGAAGTGAGGTTGTGGATTTTGTATGCCACATAGAGTGGGAATTCAATGTGAAAAAAAAGCAAAATAATTTTGAATGGTGAAGAACTGGAGGAGGTTAATGAGCTTAAGTACCTTGGATCAGTTATGTGAAAGCATGGTGGTACGGAGGGAGAGACAAGAGAAAGGGCATTGCAAGGAAGAATGGTGGTAGGGTCTTTGAGACGTATCATGAATGGCAGAAGTGTGAGCATGGAGATAAAGAGGGATTTGAGAAATACAATAATAGTACCAACCCTCACATATGCAAGTGAAACGTGGGCTTGGAATGAAAGTCAGAGGTCTAGAGTGCAGGCAGTGGAAATTAGTTATTTCAGGAGTGCTTGTGGTGTGTGGGTAGAATGGATGGAATGAGTAATGAAAGTGTGTATGAGCGTTTTGGAATGTGTCACGGGGGTGAAGGGAAGAAGTGTGGAGTGGTGGAAGAAGTGAAGTGTCAGACTTTGAAGTGGTTTGGTCACATGGAGCGAATGGAGGAGAGTAAGATGACCAGGAAGGTGTCTGTGAGTGAGATAGAGGGAGGGAATGTTAGAGGACGACCTCCAGTGAAATGGAGAGATAGGGTGCAGGAGTACGTTAGGGAGAGGGGGGAAAGATCCTTGAGAAACTTTGAGCAGGCAAGGAGGGAGTGTCTGGATAGAGGAAGATGGAAACTCTTCTGCAGTGGCCGTCCCCTGGCGGGAGCTCCTAGGAGCAGGCATCGATGAAATGATGATGATGATGATGAAGACAACCATTTTCATATTTTACATTATACTTTTATAAAGGTTGATCATAATGTGATTGACAGCAGCATTACTCTTCAACCATAATGCCAGATTCCTCTCCTGGCGCAGGGTGCGTTCATCATCCTGGTGGGAGGCTCCTTGATTTCCTCCTCCTTCTTCTTGCTGGAGAGACTGAAGCACCAAGCAACTGCTTCCCAACACCAGCATGGATGTTGCCTCCTAAGGTAATGTAGCATGCACACACACACACAAAAAGGAAGGGTGGAGAGTGACATACACGAATGTTAATGGAATAGTTACATCGTGGATGACTATTTGAGAGACAAAGAACCTGATATTGTGGGGCTAACGGAAACTTAAGTTGTGTGACCCAATTGAGGTGTTGGGGATTGGAGAAGGTGCATACAACATGTGGAGGAGAGACAGAAAGATAAAAAAGGGAGGAGGGGTGATGTTGACGGTAAAAAAAAAGGCATTAGGGTGGAGGAAGTGATGAGGGTGAAGGCTTGGCAGAGGTGCTGAAAGTGAAAATTGTGGGTGCTGAAGGGAAAAGGAGGCATTATGTAGTAGGGTATGTGCCCCCAAAAACAAACGCATGGGAGTTGCAGGAATACTCCTGCTAACCACGATCTTTATATTTCAGCCCGGAATCGTGCCAAATATATTCTTCGACTTAACAAAACATCTTTCATAAATAGAAAATGTCAAAACCTTGCTTCTTCTAATTCTTCCCGTGACTTCTGCCACCTAGCCAAAAATATCTCCTCCAATTTCACTTCTTCATCTTTCCCTCCTCTCTTTAACCCTGACGGCAGCACTGCCGTCTCATCTATCTCTAAGGCTGAACTCTGCTCTCAGACTTTCTGTAGAAACTCCAATCTGGACGATTCTGGGCATATTCCTCCTACTCATCCCCCCCTCTGACTCCTTTATTAACCCTCTCACGCACCGTAAGTTCGAGTGGAACGCCAGCACTCCTCGGGCGAGCGGCTGGGGGGTCCTTCTGCGGCGGCGTGGTTGACCCGCCTGGTTATCCTCGCTTAGGGCCCCACCGCGGCAGTCAAGTCGACCTGTCGGCTGCTCGCCCGTGCACCGCTACGGGTGTCTGCTGGGCGCCTGCCCAGAGAGCCCGTGCCTCCGTCGCTGCTCGCCGGCTGTTACCCGTGGCTGTGGCGGCGGCGGAGGCGTCCCGCAACGAGCTTGCATTGCTCGCCCATACGAGCGGGCTGCTCCTGAGCCAGAGCTCGGAGGGCCCGTTCCTCCGTCGCTGCCCCCCGGCTTATACCCGTGGCTGAGGCGGCGACGGAAGGGTTCCCCCACCCGCCGCACGCCCGCGGCGGGTTCCCCTCTGCGACGGGCCGTCCACTGTGACAAAGGCCCGTTCCCCCTTTTTAGGGGGTAAATCTTCAACAACAACAACAACCGTAAGTTTCCAGTAAGTGTCTGTTACACTCACCATGCATTTCTCAGGCCCGACCGGCCTTTTTTTGCCGCCGCGATACTCTACATTCCCGCACGTATTTTACCCTCACAGATATATCGTACCCCAATACATTTGGTATCAATGGCTTCATAAAGACTTGTACTAGAACATGTGCAAATAAAAATATAGGAAAATAAACAATACAAACTGCTTTCAAGTCTCTGTATAGAGTACTGTAGACAATAAATCCTAAGTACCAACTCTTCCCCACTAGCTAGCTCGAAATTTTGAATGCCAACTTTTTTTAGCCGAATATATGTTTCGAAGCGGAATTTAGTGAGGATTCGTATGGTATCCTCAAAATCCTTATACACCTATTAGTGTCCGAGTTACACCAATAAAACTGTACTTTTTTCCTCTCCCGTCAGAGTACGCTAACAACTAAAAATCGCTCAACACTCCTCATCTACGCTCCTTAGAAAGGTTGCCATATGTTACCATTAAGACACTTATCCCAACAAATGACGCTCCCAAATTTGATGCACTTTCACCGAAAACTTTTTTTTTTTTATGACGCTTTTCGCGTCAATGTGCCCCAGGACCTTTTACCCTTGATGAAGCGAAACTCGTCATCATGCGCGAGAGGGTTAAGATTCTTAAGAATGATGTTTTATATGCCCTCTCCGGCCTCAACTCTCAGAAGGCTTATGGACCTGATGGAGTGCCTCCTATTGTACTTAAGAACTGTGCCTCCGTGCTGACTCCCTGCCTGGTCAAACTCTTTCGCCTCTGCCTATCAACATCTAGCTTTCCTTCCTGCTGGAAGTATGCCTTCATACAGCCTGTGCCTAAGAAGGGTAACCGATCCAATCCTTCAAACTACCGCCCTATAGCTTTATTTTCCTGTCTATCTAAAGCTTTTGAATCAATCCTTGACCGGAAGATTGAAAAGCACCTATCCACTTCTGACCTGCTATCCGATCGCCAGTATGGGTTCCGCAAGGGGCGTTCTACTGGCGATCTTCCTGCTCTCTTAACTGACCCTTGGTCATCCTCTCTTAGCCGTTTCGGTGAAACTTTCTCTGTTGCGCTAGACATATCAAAAGCTTTCGATAGAGTCTGACACAAGTCTTTACTTTCTAAACTGCCCTCTTTCGGATTCTATCCCTCTCTCTGTTCTTTTATCTCTAGTTTTCTTTCCGGCCGTTTTATCTCTGCTGTGGTAGACGGTCACTGTTCTTCCCCTAAACCTATCAACAGTTTGTTCCACAGGGCTCTGTCCCATCACCCACTCTCTTCCTGTTATTCATCAATGATCTTCTTTACATAACAAACTGTCCTGTCCACTCATACGCTGATGACTCCACTCTGCATTATTCAACTTCTCTTCTTCTCTCAACAGGAATCACAAGACTCCAGGCTAGAGGCTGCAGGACGTTTAACCTCAGACCTTGCTCTCATTTCCGATTGGGGTAAAAGGAACCTTATGTCCTTCAATGCCTCAAAAACCCAGTTTCTCCACCTATCAACTCGGCACAATCCTCCAAACACCTATCCCCTATTCTTCGACAACACTCAGCTGTCACCTTCTTCAACACTAAACATCCTCGGTCTATCCTTCGCTCAAAATCTCAACTGGAAACTTCACATCTCCTCTCTTACTAAATCAGCTTCCTCGAGATAGGGCGTTCTGCACCGTCTCCGCCAGTTCTTCTCCCCCGCACAGATGCATTCCATATATAGGAGCCTTGTCCGCCCTCGTATGGAGTATGCATCTCACGTGTGGGGGGGCTCCACTCGCACAGCTCTTCTGGACAGAGGGAGTCTAAGGCTCTTGGTCTCATCAGCTCTCCTCCTCTTATTGATAGTCTTCTACCTCTTAAATTCCGCCGCCATGTTGCTTCTCTTTCTATCTTCTATCGATATTTTCATGCTGACTGCTTTTCTGCACTTGCTAACTGCATACCTCCCCCCTTCCCGTGGCCCCGCTACACAAGACTTTCTACTCATGCTCATCCCTATACTGTCCAAACCCCTTATGCAAGAGTTAACCAGCATCTCCATTCTTTCATCCCCTTCACTGGTAAAAACTGAAACAGCCTTCCTTCAACTGTATTTCCTCCTGCCTATGACTTGACCTCTTTCAAGAAGAGTGTATCAAGACACCTCTCCACCCGAAATTGACCTCTCTTTTGGCTACTCTGTACTTTTTCCTTTTGTGGGAGCGGCGAGTATCGGGCTTTTTTTTTTTTTTCCTTGGGCCGCATCCTTTGTTAAAAAAATAACAAATAATGCAAGACACGGTGAGTTGTCTGAATGAAATGTTGAAGGAGTGTGAGAGAATGATTATAATGGGTGATTTCAACTGCAAGGAGGTGCAATGGGAGGATTAGCAGACGCAGGGAGCAGACGATTCGTGGGAACATGTGCTGACTCAGTGGATCAAGGAACATACCAGATTCGGGAATGAAGGCGAGGCATCAAGACTAGACCTGGTATTTAGTAAGGAGCCGGAAACAATAGAAAATCTTAAAGTAGATTGTCCAATACCGAAGAGTGACCATGCGGTTGTGGAATTTGAAGTATCAGAAAAGAAAACCTCCGAAAGGAGGATCACAAAATTGGGAGAAGCAACTACTGTAAGGCAGAATTTGTTAGCATGATAACCTTTTTTTAAAAATGGAAATTGGAGTGGGCTGCACAAGGCCAAGAGTACACAGGATAAGTGGGAGGAGCTTTTAAAGCTATAAAAGGAAGCCAAAAATAGATATGTCCCCAAGGTAACCAGAAAGGATGTTGATAAAAAAGGAGTTGTTTAACAAGAGATGCGAGGCAGCTAGAAAGAGAAAAGAGGAAGCTTGGAAGGGATGGAGGAGACGAAGAAGAATCAACTCGTGGAACAATTTCAGACAAACAAGGAATGAATATACAAAGTTTAGAAGAAAATAAAAAAGGAAGTATGAAAAAGATATAATCGATAAGTGCAAAGACCAACCCAAGCTATTCTATAGACATGAGAACGGCAAATTGAAGAAAAGAGAAAAAATCTATTACTGAAAATGGATGGAACCACATAATTATGAGGAGCCATCAGAGATGACAGAAGTGGTGAACAACAGTTTCCATAGAGTTTTCACAAAAAGAAGAAGAATTTGTACAACCCCTGGGCCAGGAAAGAGGAAGGGTTATGCAAGAGCTACAGTTAACGGTGCAGGAGGTGAAGGAAAGTTTGAACAAGCTGGATGTGAGAAAGGCGACGGGGCCGGATGGAGTACCAGGGTGGATCTTGAGAGAATGTAGTGAGCAACTTGCAGAGAAACTGCACTCCATAATGAGTGCCCCCCTGAGGGAAGAAAAAGTACCACAATATTGGAAGAGAGCAAACATAGTACCGATTTTTAAGGGAGGCAAGAGAGAGGACCCATTGGATTACAGACCGGTATCACTCACTAGTGTGGTTGCGAAGATATGTGAGAGACTGTTTAAATATAGGTGCTTGGATTTTTTAGAAAGTGAGAAAATTATCTCGGATTGCCAGTTTGGATTCAGGAGAGGGAGATCCTGCGTCACCAACTTGTTGTGTTATTACTCAAAGGTGACAGTTTCAATACAGGAGAGAGAAGGCTGGGCGGATGGAGTGTACCTGGATTTGAAAAATTAATTTGACAAAGTACAGCACAGAAGACTAATCTGGAAAATTAAAAATAGGGGTGCAGTGGGTGATGGACTGATTAAGTGGCTGGAGGACCTCCTAACTAACTGGGAAATGAGGGCGATAATCAGGGACAGGGTTTCCAACTGGTGCCCTGTGATGAGTGGAGTCCCGCTAGGCTCAGTGTTGGCACCAATAGTGTTTGCTGTTTATATAAATAATATGGTTGATGGAGTGTCCAGCTACGTGAGTTTGTTTGCAGATGATGCAAAGCTATTGAGACGTGTGAATAATGTGAATGACTGTGAGGCATTGCAAAGGGACCCGGATTGAATATGGGAGTGGAGTGGTACATGGCAGATGGAGTTCAACCTTGGGAAATGTAAAAAAATGGAGTTAGGTAGGAGTGCCAGAAGATGTGAATGTGATTGTAAGATGGGAAGTGAGATAATATGCAGAGTGGAGGAAAAAGATTTGGGAGTGACTGTCTCAGAGAACATGTCACCGGACAAACACATCAACAGGATAACGGGACAAACTATGAATTTGCTAAGGAACATAAGGCCAGCATTTGTGTACTTGGATGAGGAGATGATGAGGAAAGTAATAGTCACAATGATACGGCCAAGGTTGGAGTATGCAGCAGTGGTCTGGTCTCCTCACGGAAAGAACATTAAGAAGCTGGAAAGAGTGCAGAGAGTGGCAACTAAGATGTTACCGGAACTTCGAGATCGGACTTATGAGGAGAGACTCAATAACATGGGGCTCACAACCCTAGAGAGAAGAAGAGAAAGAGGAGATCTGATAGCGGTGTACAGGGTGGCGAGCGGGGTGGAGCATATGGACAGAGAGGACCTGTGTGTGTGGAACTAGAGAGAAAAGAGAGGACATGGAAAGAAGTTGAGGGCGACCACGTGTAGGAGATATCTGAAATAGTTTAGCTTCACAAATAGAACCATTGAGCTATGGAATAGACTGGAGGAGGAGGTGGTTTGTGCAAGAAACATTCAGGATTTTAAGGACAAGTTGGATAAGAGTGGATATGGAGACGGGACAGCGCGAGCATAGCTCTTTTCCCGTATGTCACAACTAGGTATATACAACTAGGTAAATACACACACACACACACACACACACACACACACACACCGGATGAAATCTCGGGACAAGTGCTAAAAGTGTAGAAATTAATTACTGGAGCCACTCTATGACATTATAACATGCTCTATAAATACAGGAAAAGTGCCCTTAGAATGGAAGAGAGCGAACACTGTACCAATTTTTAAAAAGTGGAGATAAAACTGAGCCACTAAATTATGGACCAGTCTCTTTGACAAGTGTAATGTGCAAGATTTGTGAAAGTATAATAAAAAAAAAACAATGGGTCGAACATTTAGAAAAGGAAAACATGATAAATGAAGGACAGTTTGGAATTAGAAAAGGGAAATCATGTATCACCAACGTACTATGTTTCTGCTCAAGAGCAATAGATGTGGTGTACGAGAGATAAGGATAGACTAATTGTGTATATCTCAATTTGAAAAAAGCTTTTCACAAGGTTCCGCACAAAAGGTTGATCTGGAAACTACAGCAGTAGGGAGGAGTGGGCAGAAAGGAAGGAAGAAAAATGAAGACGGTGATTAGGGAAAATAAATCAAACTGGAGGAGAGTAGAGAATGGAGTTCCTCCAGGCTCAATTCTGGCACCAATAATGTTCATAATATATATAAATGATATGTCAAAAGGTATAAAAAGTTATATGAGCCTTTTTGCAGACGATACAAAGTTAATAAGAAAAGTGAGGACGGAGGAAGACTGTGAAGAGCTGCAAAAAGACCTGGATAGAGTGTATAGATGGAGCCAGTTATGGGAGATAGAATTCAATGCAAACAAATGCCATGTTATGGAAATGGGGAAAAGTAAAAAAAGACCCAGGAAAACATACAGGATGGAAGAAGAAAACTTTTTTTTTTTTTTTTACAGCTATGGAGACAGTGCAAGGGCGTAATGGGAAAAAAAAGGCCCGCTACTTACTGCTCCAGAACAGAGGTTAAAGGAGTGTTCGGAATCAGAGGTCAATTTCGGGAGGAGAGGTGTCCTGATACCCTCCTCTTGAAAGAGTTCAAGTCATAGGCAGGAGGAAATACAGATGAAGGAAGATTGTTCCAGAGTTTACCAGCGTGAGGATGAAAGAGTGAGGATGCTGGTTAACTCTTGCATAAGGGGTTTGGACAGTATAGGGATGAGCATGAGTAGTTAAAGGTGGTACATGAAGAAAAAGATTTGGGAGTAACGATGCAAGGCACACTATCCCCCAGAAAAACATATAAACAAGCTGTTTGGAGAAACCTACAGGATGATGCAAAATATAAGGGTAGTCAGAGGGGCCCACCGTGCACCCCCCCCCCCCCCTCTAATTGACGAAACTACATTTTTCTGGTAGTAATATATGTATACTTTATTTTAAAACATGTTAACATGAAAATAACTGGGACTCACTGCTTCATTTTCGATGTTATATGAACTCACATGTAAAAAAAATTGTGGCGGCCAGTTATGGGGTAGGGGATTTTCAAATGTCTGTATCTATGGAGCTAATTATTGTAGAACTATAACTTTATGCTCAAAATGTGCGTCTTGGTCCATTCTACACATAGGTGTATGATTTATGCAAATTAGGTCAGTAAGTAGGTCAGCAGATGTCAAGATGTCGCTAAATATAGCCCATGCTTAAAATTTTTATCATGCCCATCTATTTCATCTTGGAGGTGCTAAATTCTGGATCTTGGCATATTATCACCCCAAGAAATAAAGGATAGAGTCACCTGAAGTAAACAAAAGGTCTAGTGTTGCATGTAGTACAGTACTAGGTCATGTTTCTCCATTGAAAGATGAAAGTAACAAGGACAGCCTGGAGTCCGTTGTGAATGACACAGATTTCCATTCATACCTAGACGAGTACTCAGTCTTCCGTGAGGGCGTTAATAAGGGTGACCATGGGAAAACTGCCAAGTTTTGAGTGTCCTACATGAACCACATCTGGCTCATCCTGCATCTCCTCAAGGCTGTGAAGACGAATGACTATTACTTGTATGGCGCATGATTTGTCTCCATCAGATGACGGACCTCTTCTTCAGCTATGACGGACATAATTATGCCAGGTATCTTACCTATTTTTCGGTTTTTCTGGCAAACATTGAGCAAACACATGCCGGAGCAACATAACAACTGAAACAGGGGGCCATAAGTGTGGCAAGATCATTCGTTCCGGGCAACCGATGTTAAGACAACAAGACGATTGAGGAGACTTCTATGAAGCATGCCAAGTCTCATGCAGGTGATGGAGGAAGATGGGCAGGAGTCTCCAGTATCTTGACTAACTATGGGGCATACAGGAGATGGGCTAGAACAGCTCATGAACAGTCAAGATGCGTGGATGTTACCCTCCAGATGGCAGAAATGACAGACTCTGAGACTGGTAGGACCAACAAGCATCACGATGTTCGTCCATCCCAGATCCGTAAGAGCGAGTCAGTGGTAGTGAAAGTCATCAACTCCGTTCAAAGTTTCGTGAATCCATTTGATGTTGGCGATGTGGATCAACTATTCTGCCTTGCTTCAGGTGCCCTAAGCCTCCTGACATCAGTGACGACCTCTTGGATGCCGAAAAAAAGGGAAGCCTGGCAAAGGAAGAGCTCATCAAGGATAGGCTGATGAAAAACCAGGATTACTTCAAGCCAATCAAAAGGCAGAGACTGAAGACCTTTCAAGACATGGGCAAGAAGGTAACGGTCAAGACCGCCAAACTGAGAGAGCTTGAATACCAACAAGGGAATATTGCCTTCCAGCTATTGGTCCCGTCACAGAACCAGCCTGAGAAGCTAGATATGAAGGAAGTCCTCAGATATCCACTGATGCCGGTGCCATCTTCCATAGGTACTGCTGACGGCTACTTGATGAAAACGGACAAGAGCAAAGGTTTTCATCATTTGACCAGGGGTGTGAAGGATGTTGCTGCACCACCAGATCAGTGTACAATGAATACTGAGGATGGCAATGCCACTTTCTATTGTATGAAGGACGTGCTGAGGACATTCCACCAAATTGGCCAGAAAACACTTGACAAGAGTACAGCATGGAAATCGAAAGTCAATGCCAGCACAGACATGTACAAGAAGGACTCTGTCAAATCGATGGGAAGAGATAGAAGAGGATGTTGGGAAAAGCGACTTATCGAGGGTGAAAACACAAGGAGACCGGAGAACTGAAAGGACTTCCTCGCCAATGGTGAGAATAAGCAACAGTTGGTGAGGCTACTTCTGAAGATCTGGAGTAGTCAGGATTGTGCTGAAAGACTGCGAAACAAGGAAATATTAGTTGTATGTGAAGGGAAGGCGTACAGTTTGGCATCAGATGACAGGCCAGTTACCATGTCAGAAGCTCCAGTACTCTAATCAGACCAGAAGGGGACAGATACTAGAGTTATCTTGTACGTACTGTTCATATGCCGAAAGTCAGAATTGCAAAACCGTACGAGTTAGGAGCCCTGACACAGATATCTACTTCATTCTGTTGTATTATGCTCCAGCCTTTGGGATACAAATCTTGTTCGACACTGGGTCTGGAGATCACCGACGACTGACTGATGTGTCAGAGATGGCGAAGGACTACATGCTGACTTATTGCTCTGCTCTGCTAGGTTTGCACGCCTTCACAAGATGTGATACTAAGAGTGCGTTCCATGTTATTGGGAAAGTGAAACCAATTAAACTGCTTCAGGAGAAGCCAAGGTTTCAGGAGATTTTCAACAAACTAGGCGAGAAACGGGAGGTTTCGGATGAACTATTTGCAGGCCTAGAGGAATGTACGTGTGCAATGAACAAGAAGACTGATCGTATCTCTGACGTTGACGAACTCCGGTATGTCATGCTGCTGTCCAAGTGTGGTGGTAATTGAGGCGAACTGAAATTGAAAAGAAAGGTTGATCTTGCGACCCTTCCACCTCCCAAGAAATGCCTGAAAGAACATGTGAAAAGGGTCAACTACCAAGTTGGGATTTGGAAAAGGGCCCATGTACCAAAGCCGGAGATCCCACAGCCAACAGACGATCATGAGTGGAAGAAATCAACAACGCATACTGGATTGCAGCCACAGTGGTGTGTTGGGGACGTTATTCCACCCAAGATGGCAAACATCCTAGAGAAGCAACAGGACCAAGACTCTAATGATGAGGATGATAACTCGGAATCGGAATCAGACAGCAGCGGTGTTGTGGATGAGGATAGCTCAAGTAGTGACAGTGATTGGTAGAGGGGGAAGCCTGCAAGATGTTGTGACCTTCTTGCTGGATCAAACTCATCAATACCTCGTTGGAATATCGATCTAAGGTTCTGACTGATGAGACTCTCTCTTTGCTGAACATATGAACATCTGCAGGGTGTTTTACAACCATACCGAATTTTAAGCTACTGCCGTTAGCCATGAGCTTCTGACCTCTGGTGACCTACTCAACACCATAATTTGTATATATCACACACCAATATACAGTATGTGTAGTTGCACACACTTTGATTGTAAATTTGTAATTCTGCAGTAAACAGTTATGGAGTTAAGAACATTTAAAGTTATCCTGCCCCTTTATTGCAGTTTTTCACTACTTTTTTAGAAACGTCATTTCGTCACTTCCCACTGAAGGGTACAATGCTGAAATATGTTTAACATTAGACCTTTTGTTTACTTCAGGTGACTTTATCCTTTATATCTTGGGGTGTTAATATGCCAAGATCCAGACTTTAACCCTCCTGCTCCGGGCGTCTTTCCAGAAGGCGAACCCAGTGTCCGGGGGTTTTGGGAATATTTAGGGTCATGTCTACATTCTAATTGCAACGTAAATAAACATAATGGAAATTAACCATAAACTACGTACTTCTAGGAGTACTCATCGTCCTCTGTCGAATGGCGTTTAGTAGACCGCTCTAGGTCCACTGGTTGCTGAGTAATCATGAGTAGAAGTTGGTCACTTTTTTGCCGTAGAACTAGCCCGCGTTCGGGTGTGTGCCTGTGACACGGGCGAGAGTCTAACCTACACTAATCGCTCCCCGTTCCACTCCGCTCCGCTTTACGCTAACCCCACCAAGACTTCTGTTTCCTAACATTTATATTTCATTGTGGGAGCGTCGGGCGGGTGGAAGCGAGGAAGCGGCGTCCCCCACGGTACAGGAAGGCATACGTTCGGACACATCGGAAAGTGAAAAATCATGTCCTTCCATCACTGCGGCGAGTGACCAACTAACTGGTAATGCCAACACATGCTCTGGGATGCTGGGCGTGGGCTCATACAAAACTAAGCCCGCGCGCACATTTCAAATGGTAGAAATACGCACATGCCTTCTGGGAGGACACCCGGATTTTTGCCAAATTTAACGCGCGTTCTTCCAAGAGGACACCCGGAGCGGAGGGGTTAATACTTACAAGATGAAATACATGGCCATGATAAAAATTTGAAGCATGGGCTAAATTCAGCGACATTTTGACCTCTGCTAACCTACTTACAGACCTAATTTGCATAGATCATACACCTATGTGTAGAGTGGACCAAGACGCACATTTGGAGAGTAAATTTATAGTTCTACGATAATTAGATCCAGAGATACAGACATTTGAAAATCCCCTACCCCATAATTGGCCGCTACAATTTTTTAACATGTGAGTTCATATAACATCGAAAATGAAGCAGTGAGTCCCAGTTATTTTCATGTTAACATGTTTTAAAATAGAGTATACATATATAACTACCAGGAAAAAAATGCAGTCTCGTCAATTCGAGGTGGGGTGCACGGTGGGCCCCTCTGGCCCATGGACTATAGGTGATGGCTGAGTGGTTAGCGTGCTGGCCCTGCATTCACCGCGTGCTGGACGACGCGGGTTTGAATCCCCACACTACCACCTGGGATTTTTCAGTCATCGCTGAGTGGCCTAAGACTACCCACATGCTGTCCTGTCTAGAAGAAACCGACCCAAAACATTATATAAACATATAAATAAGATATTATGGAAAAAAGACACTGTGAATGCAATCAAAGTGAGTGACCAAGTCTATGAAGATGTAAAGGAAATCTGTGAAATATTAAATGAAAACTTTCAGGTGTTTACCCAAGAGACAAAATTTGAAGAGAGGGATGAGGAGAGAAGTGTCAAAAGAATGGAAAACATAAGTGGATAAAGAAGAGATACTGGGGCTATTGAAATCACTAGATGGTAAGAAGGCAATGGGTCCAGATGAAGTACGTATCAGTCCAAGTACTGACAGAGTGAAGGAAACAGTTAATAGAACCAATTCATTATGTTGTAAGTTGTTCAATCAAGACTGAAGAAGTCCCAGCACAATGGAAGAGGGCACATGTGGTCCCATTATATAAGAGCAGAAATATAGACTGGTTTCCGTAACAAGTGTAATGTGCAAGATGTGTGAGAAGGCAATTAAATAAAAGACATCTGGAAAGAGAAGATAATAAATGAAAGTCAATTTGGATTCCGACAAGGTAAATCTTGTGTCACAAATCCAATATGTTTTTACTCAAGAATAATTGATATAGTACAGGAGAGAGACGGATGGACAGACTGCATATTTTTGGACCTAAAGAAGGCATTTGATAAAGTTCCACATAAGAGGCTGCTGTGGAAATTAGAAAATAGAGAATTGATTGGGGAGATATATGACAGAATGGATGAAAAATTACCTGGCAAACAGAGAAATGAGAACCATGTTGAAAGATGAAAAATCGGACTGGAGAAAGGTCACAAGTGGAGTGCCACATGGATCAGTGTTAGCGCCTATATGATGTATTAAATATATAGAAATGATATGCCAGAAAAAGTAAAGTTAGTACATGAGTATGTTTGCGGATGATGCCAAACTGCTTAGAAAATAAGAGATAAGGATCATTGTACTGAACTCAAGGAAGATTTAAATGAGACATGAATGGAGTAAAAAATGGGAAATAGATTTTAATGAAAAGAAATCGAAGGCCATGGTGACATGTGGCAATCCACCATACATTACCCAGGTCTAAAAGCTGATCAGTTTAGCTTATCCTCTCTGCTTCTGTCTCTCTCCCCCAGTGTGTGGGATTGTAAAGAAGGCTGATAATGTTGTGTACAATTGTGGCTATTCAATTCTTCCCTTTTCTCTGGGAGCATCAGGGCTGGGTGCCAGGTGTCACAAGTAGGTGTATGTTGTTACCAAAAGCACCCGGTCACACTTCTGTTTGCATGAGTGAAACACAAAAATAGTAGCGGCTGCATGCTTATGAGAGGAGGATGGCAATGTAGTACTTAACATATTGTCATCATAGTCTCATACTTGGTCCATATTTAGCTGTTTCTCAGCCACTCATACCTTCAGGTTGGCTGAAGCAAACAGATAAATACAGATAAAGACTTCAATGGACCTCCTTCTTTATTTGTTATTTTTTTTCTCTTTCTAGTCATGGTGGTTGTGACATCAAACAAATTATTGTCAGAGAATATATTTTTTGTGACAGTGTAGTTGTGGATCATGATTTGGTTATTGGCCATGACCACTCCTAGATCAGAGTTGCTACCCTTTAGTAAGGCCGCAGATATTTGGAGCGCTAGCTTGGATCTGGTGAAGCAAAGCAAGCAACCCAAGACAGCAGGCGAGTCTCAAAGACTTCAGAGTCCTTGGGGAGATCCCTATAGTGTGGTGAACTGCCTCTACGATTCTACATGTCACTTAAGGGAAAGATGGAATCATGTGAGGCAGCTGGGGAGGTGCCACAGACCTGTCCCAGTACATGTGTAACACAGGAGGTCACGTCAACGAGAAGGAACAACCGATCCTTGGGAACAAGGGAACCAGTGATAACTCAGAGCTCTTCACAGAAGTTTGCTGATAGCTATCATTGGGTGTCCGGCAGGCAGCTGAGGACTGGAGAGCCCAGCATCGCACTGAGACTAGACGGATGATTAACAGACTAAATTTGAAGGATAATGTTTTCTAGATTGTACATAATACGTATTGCATCAAGACAACTCAGTTATGAAGGAAGGGGTTGTGTTATGCCACTGCGTTGTAGTAGTTCTAGGAAGTTATGGTACTCGACTCAACTACTCTTCACTATTCACATGCATACCTTACTGAAGCCCTTGAGAAAGAAAATGGGTGTATAAGAGCTAACACAGGTAGGGCAGTCAGTCAGCGAGGGACTCAGAGAGAGAGAGAGAGAGAGAGAGAGAGAGAGAGAGAGAGAGAGAGAGAGAGAGAGAGAGAGAGAGAGAGAGAGAGAGAGAGAGAGAGAGAGAGAGAGAGAGAGAGAGAGAGAGAGAGAGAGAGAGAGAGAGAGAGAGAGAGAGAGAGAGAGAGAGAGAGAGTAGAGGACGAGGCAGAGGAAGACTCAACTATAGTCTGTTTCATAAAATATTACAGGCAGTCACACCACCTCTTTTTTCACTTGATTTTGATTAGCTCTGCGGCAGCCAGTCACCGCACAGAACCTGTCACTTTGCGACCACCTTGACCGCTAGCATTGCAGCTCTGTGCAATGTGTTTTAGTATTCTAATGCTATCTGGATTACTGTTTTCTTAGTAGCATTGCCATCATTGAGTCATTATCTATAACATTCATTTTATAACACAAGATGACTAATTATTTTTCTCATAGATATCATGTGATGAACGAAGATATTTTTTTACATGATGAAAACAAGTTTATATTTCCATCTTTATTCATGTTAACAGCATAGTTATGGCTATTTTTCTTGTCCCATCATAAAATTTGACAGTTTAGGCACTGTACATGTTCAGTGGAAAAATTGCGGTAAGTTAATATTTCATAGTGATACTGAGGTGTAAAATATTTTTCTTCATGTATTCCAGAGCACTGTGAGGTAGTGTGAGCACAGAGCGAGCTTCCTGGGCCAAGCAACTTTCTCAGCGCGGTGATTGGCTGCCACTTGGCCAGGCAAAATTGAAGAGCATGAGGGTGTGTGGCCGCTTGTAGTATCCAAGTGAAACAGATTATAATTAAGATGAAAGAAGTCAGTCATACAAGACTCAGCATGGATCAGGAAAGGCAAGGACATTCCCAGACTTCTGATTGTGATTGTTGCTGTGCTGATGCAGGAAGAAAGACCACTGTTTGCCTCCCTGCATTTCTGGATCTATATCCGGATCTTAATGTGCAGGGCACCTGTACAGGTGCATAACACGCATATTTGTGTTGGCTGTTGGGGGGACAGGGAAGCTGAGTGTGCAAGGGTGGGAAGTGAATAAAATGTAATTGTTAGTGTTGGTGTGTTGTGGTGACAAGTGAGTGCGCACTTGTTTTCTGAATGAGTCTATTGTACCGCAGTCTAAAATCTATTGAGGGAGGCTGTTCCAGTCACGTATGGTGCGTGGAAAGTATGAGTGCTTGTATGTGTCAGTGTTATTATGATATGTTTAGTATTTATGGATGTGTGTGTTATGAGTACGTTGACTGTTTGCGTTGTGTAAGTATGTATGTGAGTCAATGTCAATGTGAGTATTTGTGATCTTGTACATAAGTGTAAGTCTGTGTGCTTGTCTGCGTATGTGAAGAGGTTCCATGTTTATTTGTTGTTTTATCTTTGTTGTGATTCCAGGCGTTGGCGTGTAATTATTTGTAATGAACCTTGCCGCCTTGGTGTTGATTTGTTCTAAGCTATCAATGTTTCTGTGTGTGTAAGGATCCCACACCGTGGAGCAGTTTTCATCACCTCCTGCTGGCTACTGTTAAGTCTCCAGGGTGTGAAGGCCCACAGAACCCACTTGAAGCACACGTGAGAACCCACAACCCACCTACTGTAAGTTGCAGTTGGTGTCAGGAACAGAACTACGTATGTTGCACTTGGTGTCAGTGGGGCAAATATCAGTTAACCTGCACTATTACACACCTCAAATATAACGAATTTAGGCTTTAACAAACTTTTGGGGCCAGTCTTGGTGTATGCAGGGATTCACCGAGCAAGCTCAGTAAGTGTGTGGTTCAGTTTGGTGGTGGTGCAGCTGAGCAAGTAGACACACGTTGATTGGCGGCGGAGGGAACTAAACAGCCAGGCGGTGTACGTGTGTTTAATAGTGACTCTCAGTCTAGCTTTATCCACCCAACTGTAAACACCTTTGCTCTCATCCTTCTGTACCTCACCTCGCATCTAACACAAAGAACAAACTTTGTTACCTAACGATTTTTTTTTTTTTTTTTTTTTTACGTCTTAGCCTATAGCACTGGTACGCTTTCTTCGGGGGCCTGGTGGTCAGTCTAAGCCCGTCATGGTGAAGGCATTTTTTTTTTATAGTGGCGCCATTTATGCTTGGCTCATGCCGCCCCCCCCGGAACTCATTCTTGATTCACTGGACGGTTTCTTCTAGAGTCCGGGTTGATAGGTGATCTTCAGGACAGTATGTGGGCAGTCTTAGGACACTCGACAGTGACTGAAAAATCCCAGGTGGTAGCGGGCGGACTCGAACCGACATCGTCCATGGCACGGTGAATGCGGAGCCTGCATGCTGACCACTCAGCCACCGCCTACCCTGTAAATGGTTCGAACTAGCGAACTTTCAGTTCATGAAACGTGTAAGGTTCATTGTATTTAAAAAGGTTGGATCCCTTGGATATAACAGATTTTTGGATATGATGTCACCCCCACTCTCCCAGTTGATTCAATAAAGCGAGAATTTAATGTATGTAACAGTGGTGTCATGAGTGAGGATCACTACTTACTTACCAGGCAATGGCTGAGTGGTCAGCATGCAGGCACGACAGCTACTACAAGCTGGCACTTTTCAGTTATTGCTGACTGGCCTAAGACTTCTCACATCCTGTCCCGAAGACCACCTATGAATCTGAACTCAAGATTCTCTCTAAAATGAGGATCAAAGATGAGCTCCGGGGGACAGAATTAGCCAAGCAAGATGGCGCCACTATGTGTGAAACTGAAAAGGAGTTAGGTGTTCTACACCAAACTCAACTCTGTATTGGACCGGTGCCCCCCTTGGAACACATTCATTGTCTTTGGCAACTTCAGTGCTACTACTGCCACTAACAAGGTTGGCTGTGATCCTGGCTTGGATCCTGAAGATCCAAGAGGCTAAGAATTGCAGGTTCTTGGTACCAAAGACCAGCGCTGCACTGCTGGACTATATATATATATATATATATATATATATATATATATATATATATATCTATATATATATATATATATATATATATATATATATATATATATATATATATATATATATATATATATCAATGCCAGAGGGGTAGGTAAGGAGATTTACCACATCCTTGTAGGCAACTGGAGAATTCTCCAGAACTGTAGGGTTTCATGTAGTGTTGAGTTCTTTGCAATTGATTATTTATTATAGGCTTGTTGTTGCAACCCTCAAGCTTCACTTCAAATCAAGAATCTCGAGATGCAGCAATACTGTGGTCCTCGAGAGGCTGAAATACCTGGCATGTGCTAACCAGTACGTAGCGACAGTCTCAAATTGGTTCACTGTGCTCAGCACCCTTGAGGACCCTGCAGAACTATGGGATAAATTTTGATGTGAAATTGATGTGAGTGCATTGGAGAGCGCCTGAAATCTAGGAGAGGTTTTGCCTCGGGGGAGTTGCTGAAGAATATTGAGGAGAGTCGCACTGCCAGGTTTGCTGGAAATCGGGACCAATTTAAGTCTCTGTCGCATAGGACTAGAGCTCTCTTGAGGAGCGACAAGGAGATGTATGTCAGGGGTCTTCATGAGGAAGTCAAGGGCCATCTCAATGCATATGACCACTGACCTGCTTACCAAGCCCTGAAGCAGCTATGCTCCGAGCCTCCCGCTTAGGTGAGCATTGTCCGAAAAGCATATGATTTCATATTTCTAATTCAAATCATAATACATATGTACATCTTTAGCATCTTATAATATTACATTCACTATTTGGAACTTAAATGAACAACATAGAGCATGTGACACTTGTTTATGTGGGAAAAAATGTATTTAAATTTCCTATATCTTTCATTTCTCCGTTTCTTAAATACTATTAGTACATAAGTCAAGTGTCTTTATATCGTAGCTATGAGAAAAATGTGATTTCTTAATAATAGCAAAAAACTAGTAAGAAAAATTACTTGGACGTACGCCGCATGCATATTAGTTTTGGTAGATCCACCAGGGCCACCAGATGGCAGGTAGTGTTCAGCGAAGGACACAATATAAGAGGTAGAAAACTGCTAGTAAGAGAAAGAGAGTTGATGAGATGAAGGGCCTTTGACTCCACTCTGTCTAGTAAGGCTGTATGCATGGAGCCCTCCACGCATGAGATGCATACTCCGTACAAGGATGGACAAGGCCCTTGTATGTGGACAGCATCTGTGCAGGGAAGAAGAACTAGCAGAAACGATACAGAGCACCCAACCTCGTGAATGCTTACCCAGCAAACCAGAAGACGGCGGCCCTCCGTAGGCTAAACGTATGTTGTACCGGCGGCCCTACAGCGGCAGATTACGTGGGGCCGCCGTCACCCGTGCTCATAGGTTCTACGTCGTCCCGCTAACAGCGGGCCTACATAGTTATGCCTGCCATTAACCGCCCATTTATATATAGTAATCCAATGTATTTTACAAGAATACACCTGATGAATAAATGAAAGATACATTCAGTGGACTTAAGTTTATTTTGACAAGATCTTCAGCTATCACAATAGGGTTTACAATTGGGTTGATGCCATTAGTAAGCAAGAGAAGACACTTATACTTTATCATTACCAGATTTAACAGTTGTATAGCTGTAATTTTACCTTAGAAACTAAAGAAAAATAATCTAAAATCACAACATTTAAGACTTTTCAAGGAACTTAATTTATCCTGTTCAGCAAGGTAATTTCCAAGGAAGACAGTGGAAAATGAAATAAGATAATTATCCTAAAAAGTAAATCAATCAATATTTTTTGTTAAAAAAAAAATAATAATAATAAAAATAATAATAATAAGGGGAGGGATTCCTGGCCCTTGTCATCATTCCTTACAACTACAACAATATGATGGTACACATTCTTACTCTTTATGCCTTAGTGATAGCACCTGATATTACTTATGTATTTACTATTTTCAGCCTGAGGATATAGTCTTTCACATCTTTACTTTAAATCTTACCAATGATTAACTCTGTTTAAAGTATAGTTTATGAATCAACTGTCAGAGAACTTAAAACAATTTAATACTGAACAGCTAAAACACACACACACACACACACACTTTGGTAATACATTGTGTGTAGCTACAAAAAAAGATTTCTTTAAGAACTGAACAATTAGTATTCTTTCACCAATATAATTCTCAGCACCACAAGTATTAATCATTAGTCAGCAACATGAAAACACTGCGAGCACCCTTGAAACAAGCAATAACAAATGCCTAATCTTTGCATCAGTGTTAAGTACAAAATTACCATTAGCTATCCTGAGCTCTATTCCTAAACTGAGTATTTACATAATTAATATCATAATAATCCTATCCCTACATCCTACAGAAAAAAAAAGAAAATAAAATATAAAAAAAATTAAAAAAATAAAAGTGGCTTCCATTACAGCAATGCTGTCCACAACATTTCAATTAACTACTAATGTACAGATGAAACATTACAGCCAAAAGAATGAAATTAAGGTACAGGCATTTATAAATGAGGAAAATGCATCTAACAGGACTGACTGTGGGCTATGTGGAATGTGACGGGAGGTGTGCATATGGAGCAGGTAGATCATTAAGAGGTGTGAAAGCACATCAAAGGGATACAGGTGCATGTTAAGGTGAATGGAGAAGTGGGATGAGAGCTTCAGGATACATGGAGGGAGACTGGAATGTGTGGTGTCACTGTGGCATGAAAGCCTGGAATGGTACCAGTAAACTGAGTATTTTATGATGCATTAATGCACAAAGAGAGAGCAAGAGAGAGAACTTTGAATATGCAATGCCAGAAAGTCTAGGTAGTATCACTGCTCTCACAAGTTCTTACATCTCTCCTCCGACGGCCTCCATCTCGATCTCTGGCTGTTCGAAACCACTCCTTCATTACTTTTTCAATTGAGGCAGCTGTTGCACTCTTGTGCTCTGCATTCTTGCGGACACTTTCTGTCAATAGGAAATCTGCCTTTAACTCAGTAAACTTCAATATACTCAAATCTGAAATGTAAGTAGTTAGACATGAGTAACTCAATTCATATGGGGTAGTGGTTAAAAGTTGATAGCTACATGGTAAGCTAGTATTGTAGTCACAAAACTTTAATGTACAGTCAAAATTAAAATACATGAATAGATGTCAAAAGCAGATTATCCAATAGAAACAATTAAATTCTCGACTATTCAATCAAGCACCACATGAGTTAAGTGATGTGTACTAATCTGAACATCTGGAGTATACTAGGTGTAACACTGTTTTGCCTAATATTCTGTTTTAGACTGGAAATACAATTTATGTGGATGAGTTAATTAAGAATATGACTGAATATCAAAGCAAGCAAATTTACTAAGTCTATGCATAGCACAGAAAAAAAATACTATAGGAATGTATACTAAGCATTACTGCATATTTGTAACTGCATGGAAACACTTTTTCTCCCATCACACTTGGCAGACAAGGATATGTAGGGTAGTTCTAGCCATTGCTTTTACCTTAGGGATTTGTGTCTGGTCACGTAGTAACCCAAATGAAGATAAACAATACAACACATTACATTACAGTCTTGTATACCAATGGACCCTTTCATTGTTTACTTGTTCTAGGTGAGATAACTGTTAGCCTGTGACTGCATCATAAGCCACTTACTAATTATTGTATCCTTCAGCTTCATTGTGCAAAAGCTCCGTTTCATTCCTTTGCCACACCAATTGAAGTGGATGGCCAAGGAGTTGCTCACAGTGTATCGCAGAATGCGCCTCACTGTGTCTGGAAGACCTGATCCACCTATTACATACAGACTTGCAATCTGAAAGAGCAGTAACGTTGCAGTAGTAAACAAGTGAAGGGTGCATGAAAAACAGTACAGCCACATTCTCTTTGAATTCAGGCTAGCCAAAAATGATACTGTGGTTCTAATATCAAGTGTTGCCAGGTTTGTCAAAAATGATCAGTAAATAAAAAGTTTGACTTTAATTTACAAAAACCTACACCTGTTTCTACTGAAATTTGAAGGTTTCAGCAACATCAATAGTAAATGATCACATAACTTACAACTTTCTTCTCTAGGTCAGGATCCATCAGTTTGCTTTCTAGGGCTTCCATTTCATTCATATCCTTCACAGGGAAGTGAATGCCCTCTGGTACTGCTTGATCTTGTTCTTGCACACTGTGGTGTCTGAGGAGAGTATTCAGCTTGGTGGAGTGGGAATGCAGTATAGCACGTAGTTCTTCCAACACCATAAAGATTCTTGCATCTCGGGCTGTAATTTTTTAGAACATATCACTTATGAGCACATAATAACCTTTCATACCAAGATATTAACATATAACAATACCAGCACAATAGTAGTTACGGCCCAAAACTGGAGTATACTTGAACTGCATTTCAAGTCAAATGTAACAACTTCCCTATCACAGTGTTAAGTGACTTCAAAGAAGAAACTGCATTACCATTTACATCCAGACTCTCAGGTGGTGGTAGCTGTGGCTGTGACACAATACAGCTCGGTACAGATGGCCTAGGTGGAACTGGTCTTGCAATCTGGTCTTTGGATTTTACCTCCACATCCCTGATACTGCTGGAAGCTTTTGTCTTAGCCCTTGAACTAAAGCAGTCCTCTTCAGAACTTTCATGGTCAGTGTATCTGCTGGGAGATCTGGAAAAAGATATGGAAATATGTAATAAACGCAATCTGGAACATTCACATGTATATGTATGAGCACAAGTAAACTAGGTATATGCAAGCACACACACACACAAACACATATGTAGATACAGAGACAGGACAGCATGAGCTCAGCTTTCCTCCCCACATATCCCAACTAGGTAAATATACACACTCCTCCCTCTCTTCACAGGATTTTTTTTTTCATAGAAGAAAAAAAGAATGGAAACACACCCACCTCCTCTTCCTTTTTGAACAACGGCTAATGATATCATCCTCAGAATCCTCCCTCAGTAGGTCAGAATGATACATAGCGGTTGACAACTTTGCTCTTGCTCTCTCATATGTATCTGTGGATAAATTTAGTAAATATTACTCATTTATTATCATTGGTTACCATACAGGATCATTCCTTTTACTTGCCTTATGCTAGTACCAGGTTAGTTCATGAAGTTTTTGAGAAATCTGCCACAATGAAAGAATTAAGCACATACTATATTCATAGGTAATTTGTTTATTTCTAATTTTCCTAAAAAGTATGTAATGAAAGAAGTGAAAAAGACACAGATACGTGTTGAAATAAGTGAATACAACACAACAGGGTACTCACAACAAAGGCACAATTAGACACAACAGACACAAACAACCACAGACATCCCAGATGACGAACACAACAGACAAGGACACACACAGGTCCCAGGTGATGAACCAACAGTGGGTGGACTGGATGCCGCAGTGTTCTGTGAAGTATGACTGATAATATTAAATGAGTCCAGAAATGGCTAGTAAGAGTAGCAGAAAATGAAGTACATAACTGGAATTATGTAATTCCAGTTACTGTAACTACTCCTATTCTTAGCAATCTCTGAATAAAATATAGCAAAACCTTTGTGAAACAAAAAATGTATATATACTGTACCTGATTCATACATGATTTTAACAGAATACTTCGTCCATTCTGTACATGGTGAATCTCTGTTGCGACAGCATTGTTTATTCGTGTTGAGGAAAGGTATGGAGGCCACAGTGCTTTGTCTTTGCTAACTAGCCATGATGAAGGGATTACAGCCACATCATTTGTCTTAAGGAATTCCACCAAAACAAATATTTCACCCATCTGTTGGAAAAAACAAGACAAAACCACGAAAGTGTCTTTAAAGCAAAATGCAACCCTAAGTAAATAAAGAAAAAAACAGACACTAACACATCCAGTACCATAGCCCCAACTTCTGCATCACTCATGGTCTATTAAACTGGTGAATCACTGGAATTACAACAAAGAAATCATTCTTATAAGGCAGCATTACATATTTGCACATTATTTCTGACAGTGGAATAATATCAAGCCTTCCTCTAAGATGTGATACCTTGTAAACACCCAAATCTGATTAACTTAGTGGGCTTGTAAAGAAGGTGGATATATTACTAAAAGATTCAAAGAGTACCATCACTTCACCTCCATCCTTTCTAACCAAAATGTTCTTTATCAGACCTATATTTGACCCAACCTTCACACAGTTATCTCCAGAATCTATTGAGAACTGGAGTTTCTTGTAAGTGACCTTCTTGAACTGAGAAAAATTATCATCAGATCCTGGCAATGGTCCATTATTATGCATGTGCTTGGGTACCTCTACATCTACATGCTTTTTGGGTTCTGTTGACAAAAGAGCATTCATTTCCTCATGAAGTCTACAGATCACTTGTTGGATGGGAAAGTTGGGTTTCCGCAGCTTGGCTTTCAACTTTCCAAGGAAATTTTCAAATGGAAAGGCTGAGAACCTATCCAATGGACCAAAATTTGCAACATCACCAGCTAAATGTGACAGCCCATGAACATTATAAACTAACATATCTGAACCATATATCCTGCCAAAGTCTTGCACAAAGGTACACAGTAATTCATGGGCATATTGGCAATGTGTAGTGTAATAGAATGGACTTGCAAGACAGTAAATGCCAACAAAAAGATCTAAAAAGTTTTGATATATATCATCAGCCAATTTGTCTTTTAATGCAATTGGTCCACTGTATAGCAGAAACTGCCGGTATTCAGTTGCTTTCCATCTGTCTACCTCTGCAAGTGATCTGCATTTTCTGGGAAATTCTGAAGGCAGAAATTTCCAGTACTTTAGTAAGTCATCTGATATTCTTTGTATTACATTACTTCCAACTCTACAGTTCTTACCCACAGGTCCTCTAATCCACAGCCCAATAAGTTTTCTTGTCACTCCTAAGCACACAAGGTGCATATAATCATAAGGAAACTGACTAACCATCCCAATTCCAAGCTCTATTAAAGGTGATCTAGCATAATGATGTTCTTCATCAGCCAAGCTTTTGAAGTCATCATCAGTGCGGAGTGAGGCATCAAGGGATGGAAATGTTACTTTGCCCTTCCACACACCTCTCTGGGTGCATTTTCACAACCATAGTATGCATTATGTCCTTTTACTTGTTTGACTAATGATCTTTCAGGTGCATCACAAACAAAGGATGATACCTGAACTTGAAGTTTTTTACCATCAATTACTATGCCATTTTCATTGATAATATTCATCTCAGTAACAAAATCTAGCAGATATTCTGAAACATTCCCTGGTTTATGGCTGCCACAATATAATGCAATGATGAATGGTTCACTCTCTACTGGGTGACTAACTCTTGCTAATATGGGCCAAAACTGGCTGTTTGAACTCTTAAATAAAGGCAGACCATCTATGTTAATTTGAAGAACTATATGTTCACCATCTTTCAGTGTTCTTGTTGTTAACTTATGGGACAAAACTTTTACAAGCAAGGCTTCCACACCAAAATAATGATAAGATCCTCCTGCAACCTGCTTAATGTCATAATACCGTGGAGTACTTAGCAGAGTTCTTGCATCCTTTGGAAGACTAGGATGATACTTCAGTAATATTTCCATGAGACTGTTGATGGCATTGTGTGAGATTTTGAAATCAACAGCCCATTTAGCAAGCTTAGATGACATTTGATAATAATCATGACCTTTAGTTTCATAAGCTGAATTTGTAACATCAGAATCACTTCCCGATGAACACGGTTGTTGAAATGGGTGATGTTCATACCAGCTTACCCGTTCCTGAACCTGTTCCTCCTCACAGACTGCCCCACAAGTTTTCTGATTTATTTCACTATCATGACAAACTGTGGAATTCTCAGTGTGCTGTAGGGCAAAACCACTATACTCTGCATGTGCTGGTCGTTCAATATCTGGGATTTCTCTTGCTTTACGCAAAGATTCTAAATGAACTGACACCTGCTGCTGAATTCTCCTTCGTTTCGTCCAGTAAGATAACTCTCCCTCCATGGCACCACTATATACGTGCCAGCTAAGCCTCACGAACAGCAAATTTACCACTGTGCGCTTAAGCTACATCGACATTAACTATATTACAGGATACTTGCCTTTTAGGGAGAAAAGAATGATGTGAAGCGAAGAACAGTCTAAGCACCGTGCAGGACAAAGCAGGAGAGGCTGCGGGCTGCTGTGAGTTTTCCCGCGCTTCTCTATGCGGTGGTGCCAAACACCAGATATGAGAGTGTCTTGTCTTTCCACTTGGCTCACTTAACATTGCATAAACGTTCAAACAATAATTCTAAACGTAAAATGTAACTTCAAAAACATTTTTACCTTTCTAGGCACGAGGATTTATACCACAGATTATTGGTACTACTCAACAAAGTACGGCAACAGCGCATACCTTGTTTTTTTTTTCTCAATACATGATCGTTGAATCAAAAATAGTTTCGTTAATCACCAGAATGTATAATAAAACACTCGATATTTTTATTCGTTTAAGAACATAAGTGCGTGCTAATATTTACCATGCTAAAATGTACGGTTGAGTTTGTCTAACAACCATTCGGCGCATTTACAGTTATCATTTTTATCTACAACCAAACACAAGAAAGTTTAATTGCATATAACATGTGAAATGGGATATATATTTATGATGTAAGGACACAGAAATGTCTTGGTAGCCGAAATATTTTAATGGACCGAACTCGTTATGTTCCCCTCAGTTTTAAGACAGAGTCCCCAGCGGGTCATCGCAGGGCTTTGAGAGGCAAGATTTGCCCTCACTTGGCCGCCCTCGGCCTCTCTAAAGCCTGCGGCGGGCCGCCGGGGATGGTTTGCTGGGTATTTAGCAAGAGAAGAGATGTGAAATTTCCAGCTAAGATTTTGAGTTGAGGATAGACCAAGGATGCCTAATGTAGAAGAAGGTGACAGATGAGTGTTGTTAATGAAGAATAGTGCATAGGTGTTTGGCAGAGCTGGGCGCGTTACTGGATATCGGGTAGTCCGGTACCGCTCCTCCGCACCTCGAAACACATATAGTCCGTACCTGTACTTCCGCGCCTAAAAATTTTTCACTCGTTCCGGTACCGCACCTCCGCACCTCCGGTACCGTACCCAAAACTATTAAAGCGCGCCTGAAAAATCTAGTCCGTACCTTAAAAAAAAGAAATACAAGGCAATACTGCAGCACCTTGGGTTCTTGCTATCCGTGCACGTGGTGTTGTCATTGATGACGCACTTCCTTTAAGACGGACGACAAACGGTATATTTTGAACCGGGCCGTAAATCTGAATGAGTGACGTCACTCAAGTGGCGGGAAAACATGCCCTGCAGCACAGACCGCGTAAACGACCGGAAGTATTACTGCAGAGCGCGGACTGTTTGTCGTTTTCATTTTTTTTATCCTTGAAAACCTCAGGTGCGGAGGTACGGACTTAAAATACTGCCGTTCCGCATCTGTTACTTCCGCACTTTTGAAAAACTTTCCGCACTTCGGACCTCCGCACCTCGTTTAAAGGTCCGCAGGTCCGGAGGAGCGGAGGTGCGGACAGAGGTACGGAAGTGCCCAGCTCTGGTGTTTGGAAGATTGTGTCGAGTTGATAGGTGGAGAAATTGAGTTTCTGAGGCATTAAAGGACACCAAGTTCCTTTTGCCCGAATCGGAAATATAAACAAGATATGAGGTCAAGCATTCTGCAGCCTCCAGCCTGGAATCACGTAATTCCTGTGGGGAGAGTCTTCTGTTAAATGATGTTGAGTAATGCAGAGTCATCAGCATAGGAGTAGATAGGACAGTTTGTTATAGAAAGAAGATCATTAATAATTAACAGAAAGAGTGGAGGATCGGACAGCCCTGCGGGACACCACTGTTGATAGGGGGAAGAACAGTGACCGTCTACCACAGCAGAGATAGAACGGCCAGAAAGGAAACTGGAGATGAAACTACAAAGAGAGGGGTAGAAACCGAAGGAGAGAAGTTTAGAAAGCAAAGACTTAAGTGCCAGACCTTGTCGAATGCTTTTGAAATGTTTAGGGCAACGGTGAAAGTGAAAGTTTCACCAAAACGTCTAAGAGAGGAAGAAGGGGGGGAGCATAAAAAGCTGGGCGAGCAGGCAGACATGACCTGACACTTGACCCATGGTGTCCACTCGCCGCTACAAACAATGGCCAGGGCATACTTGCAGTTGTAGTGCAGTGACTAGCCTGATGGGCGAGCCTAGCTCCCATAACTCGCGTACTCTGTGAGGGGTGAACCACTTTGGCCGACTGGTTAAGGAGTGGCTGTCCCGCCTCGCTGGTCGCGGGTTCGATCCCAGGTGCCGGCAAAACCTTTCCTTGTCTTGATTAATTTCTCGTGTGTTTCGTTACACGCTGTGGTCCTGTGGGAGTGTAGTAAAGAGTAAATCCTGTCGTTTTACTGGTGGCAAGGTGGTGGGCATCTTCTCCCGTACGTGATTCTGTTGTGTCATCCCGAGTGGGTAACAGGTAGAATGATGGCTCATGCTCTCTGAAGAGTTCATAGAAAATGAAAAATCTCAACACACATAAATTAATCTAAATATGAATGAGGAGCCATGTAGTGCAGCGACTAGCCTAATGGGCGAGCCTACCTCCCATAACTCACTCTGCGAGGGAGCTACCTCTTTGGCCGACTGGTTAAGGAGTGGCTTTCCCGCCTCGCTAATCGCGGGTTCGATCCCCGCCGCCGGCCGTGTTACTTGTGTTCCGTGTCGCCGTCAGGAGACTCCGTGGGAGGGAGATATGTAAACACTTTGCACAGCTTCTGTAGTTTAATATTCTTCCTTAGTAGTACACCTCACTCTGACTCTTCACTTACCACTAGCTTACTATGACTGGGGGCTCAACTCTCTCGCCCTCTTCTCCTATATATATCCAGAACAGTACAGTCTAGAATGTTACAGTATATTTTAGATCATACAAGAACATGTAGCAAAAATATATGCGAGTTGGCAACACTTCCCGCCTGGCGTCTGGCCGCGCCCTACGGGGCGCGGACGGCTCGCCTTGCTCCCCGCCCCCCTGCTCGCTTCTCCCGGAGCCTTCTAGAGGCCTATGGTCGCCGGGGGAGGCTTCCAGCACAACACTATCCCCCCCTCTAAATTGTGATCGTCCCGATCACACACTTAACTATATACAAACATAAGAGAATTAATCAAAAACATAATAATCGTCGTATCGCTGTGGACGCCTGCGTTGTCTCTGTCTTCTGCTCGGTGCCTCCTGCGCGTCTGTCTCCTGGTGCGCTTCGTCGTCGTCCGCTTCTTGGGGTGTCCCTGGAACATCTGCCGAAGCCGGGAGGTTATCTCCCTCGGCTGAAAGGTCCAGAAGGCCTATGTTGTCGTCGACCTCCTCTCGGTCCTGGACGTCCCTTGCGTTTTCGTCGGCTGCTGGGTGTCTGTAGTTGTTCCAGGTGTAGTTTCCCGGACCGTGGTACCTCCATAGGCGGTTGACGTGGACAACTTTCGGCTTGGTCCTTTCCGTTCTCCGGATTCGGTAAGTCACGTCGGAGAGGCGTTCTAGCACAATGTAAGGGCCTTCCCAGGGGCTCTGCAACTTCGGAGACTGTCCTTTCTTCCTCTGCGGGTTGTAAAGCCAGACTTGGTCTCCTTCCTTGAAGTCAACGTGGCTTGCCCTCATACTGTAACCGCGCTTCATGGCCTCCCCGGAGAACTTCAAGGCACCTCGGACTTGATGGTGCACCTCTTCCAGCCGTTCCTCTAGTTGACGGGCAAAACTGGAGGCGTCCCTTGGAAGGCCTTCCCCAGGAGGCCTTCTTGTCAGTAGGTCCACCGGCAATCGCAGCTCACGTCCAAACATCAGCTTTGCCGGTGAATACCCCGTAGTCTCGTGGGCGGCAGACCTGTAGGCCATGAGAAGCGCAGGCAGCTTCTGATCCCATGAAGACTGATCATTGTTGCACTGCTTGGCCAACTCCTGGCCCAACGTCCAATTAAACCTCTCCACCATTCCATCTGACTGTGGATGCAGAGGGGTGGTCCGGGTCTTCTTGATACCCAGAAGCTTGCAGCACTCCGCAAGGACTGTTGACTCAAAATTCCTTCCCTGGTCGGAATGGAGCTCGTTAGGCACACCGAAGCGACGGAAGACCTCCTCCACCAAAACCTTGGCGATGGTAGTGGCTTCCTAGTCAGGGATGGCGTAGGCTTCCGGCCACTTGGTGAAGTAATCCATTGTGACGCAGATGTACCTATTTCCGTTCGTCGTCAGAGGCAAGGGTCCTGCTATATCCACTGCCACCCGTTCCATGGGGGCTCCAACCTGGTATAGTTGCAATGGGGCACGGTGACGCTTCTTGGGGCCCTTCTTTGCACAGCACACCTCACACGCATGACACCATTCTTCCACGTCCTTCCTCATGCCAACCCAATTAGTGCAGCAGATTGCTGTAAAAATCGTTCAGATGGTGAAACAAGCATGAAATTTGGCACAAACATTCCCAAGACTACGCTCTCTTAGAAAAGGGCGCTGGCCACCTGAAAATCCAAGATGGCGGCTATTTTTCAAAATGGCCGCCATCTATGTTGAGATTCACCGGTTTGGGAGCATCTATTGGATGGAATATGCCATTTTGTTTTTAAACCTCGACTTTTAGGTTATAAAAATGTTCCATACCACACATTTTATTGAAAACCCTTACTAAATGAATTGTAACCAAGTTGGCGTACAAAATGGTTGCCATAAAAGAGTTTTTTTCTATCCACAGCGCTAGCAGACATAGAGACCAACTGTTTTTATTTAATGGTATATTCATGTGATCAGACAGTTTAACTAATATGTTATTTTCAACTGAAATATTAATGGTATGGTCACATACAACATTGTGTCTAAGACTGTAACCATAAAAAGAAAAGAAGAGAAATACGGACTAAACGCAACCAATCTATGTATAGGTCTCTCAACCTACACCTTTGAAAAATTCGAGGATAAGAAGGTAGGCATAGCATGACACGTTGGATGCTCAAGCTAGATTATCTACTGAAGAGAGGGCAATATTTATCTAGACTTCACATTTGCAAGTGCACATAGCTGTGCAGGGAAGACCCAGCTTGTAGCACTTGCACCTTACCCGACAGCCTGCTTTGCATCCACATTTGGCAAGCTGTTGGCAACTCTTGGCTAAGGGCGAGTTGGTTGTCCAGAGGACTTGCCATGCTTCACCAGACTTTTGCCATCCCCACTCAGCAGGGTTCTCTGGCTGTGGCTGACACTGGGTGGCCTGGCCCCACACACAACCAGCCTGGTACGCAGCACGCTTGGTGTGTTGGAGGAGAGCTCCCCTGGTTGGAGGAATGGCCTCATATGCCCTTTGTTTTCTGGCAAACATATCAAGTCTAGCCTCATCCACAGTGCCAGCAGTGCTGGATCTGTCATACATAAGTATGACAAACCTCTCCAGGACCTTCAGGTCACTCTCTTCCACTTTGAGAGGGTAGTGACTCAGTTTGGAGAACACAGTGGAGGCCTCTGGAAAGATGTTCCATGTCTGCCAGGCGGTCTTCTTGCCCTTGCTCCGGAAGGCTGACACTGTATCACAGCCTGTGAACGCATGGAAGAAGAGCATGCCATTCACCTTCTCCTGGCCCAGAGAGTTGCACAGGTCATGCACAGCAATCCAGCGCAGGCTCTGGCCTTGGCCAAATGCCACCCATAGCTTCTCTAGCCCTAGATTGTGGAGAGTGGAGAAAGCACTGACTGCAACGACAAGAACATCTGTGTCATTTGCTTTAACCGTGTCTATTCAGGTGCGGCTATCTAACTATAGCTGGTCTGGGGCTGTTAGAAAGCATTTGGAACACTAAACTAAACTATACTACAACTACTAGTCTAAGACTACAGGATTAATAAACCTGGATTAGCTGGCACTGAACCCCATGCTGAGTTACACAGCAGTGATGTCACCAGTGTGCCCTGGTTGTGTGCAGACATACACTCTTTTACATTTATTAATTTTCCTTCAAAATTGATGAGTTATTCGAAAGAGATGGCCTCATTAGGATCTAAAACCACAGAAACCAAGATCCATGCTTAAAACGATAATTGTTGAACGGGCATTATTTCTCATTATAATTATTGTTTCTACCTTTTCTTGGCAGCCATATAGCCCCCATATTTAAAGGTAAACTGTACTGGGAAGCTACAGAAACATAATATTCACAAGAAATAGTATGGAAGAGCTTTACCATATTGCTAGAAGCAAATACATGCCATTCTAGTGAAAAATTAGCCAAAATCTGTCGATACTGGCCGCCATATTGGAATTTGGCCGCCATATTGAATTTTTTGCGTGGCCAGCGCCCTTTTCTGATAGAGGGAACTTTAAAGAGCACTTGTGCAAAATTTCATGCTTGTTTCACTATCTGAACGATTCTTATGAAATATGCAATTATCTGCTGCACTAAATAGAACCTTTGGCGCAGGCGACTCAGTGTCTTCTTTACCCCAAGGTGTCCGCTGGTGATGCTGTCGTGCATTTCTTTCAAGACGCCTTCCCGGGACTTCACAGGTAGCACCGTGGACCAGTAGTGGTCAAGACCATCATGAGAGACCCAGCGTCGCTGCAACACCCCGTCGTCCATCCGAAGAGTGTCCCACTGAGTCCAGTAATTCTTGGTGGTAGGGCTTTCTCTCGAGATTACTTCCCACCCAGGTCGCATTGACGACTGACTCAGCCACTCCATAATTGGTCTCAGATCTCGGTCCTCCCGCTGCAGTTTTCCCAAGTCTTCCCATGGCACCTCCGCTGTCTGTTCCACTGTAGTGCGGCGGCACATATTCTGGACGCTTTCCCTCTGGAAGCAATGTTGACACTCAGGTAGGCAGGGGCGCCGGCTGAAGCTGTCCGCGTTACCGTGTGTTAGCCCAGATCGGTGCACAATAGTGTAGTGATGCTGCTCTAGTTTACATATCCAGCGACAAGCTGGCCCTCAGGGTTTTTCAGTGACCTCAACCACCGCAATGCAGCGTGATCCGTGCGGATGGTGAAAGTTGCACCGTACAGGTAAGCATGGAAAAAGTCAAGGCTCTTGACTACTGCCAGGAGTTCTTTCCGGGTCACGCAATAGTTTTTCTCGGCTGGGGTGAGCTTCTTGCTGAAGTAGGCCACAACCCGTTCTATGTCGGCACATGCCTGGGACAGCACTCCACCAATCCCCTCATCACTGGCATCACAATCCAGTATAAAAGGCTTAGAAGGGTCTGGGTAGGTGAGTACGGGCGAGCTGATGAGGGCCTCCTTGAGCTTCTCAAAGGCAACCTGAGTTTCCGCTGTCCACTCAAACTTGCGCCCCTTCTTCGTCAGGAGGTGCAGTAGTGCAGCAATCGTAGCGAAGCCTTTCACAAACCTGCGGTAGTATGAGCACAACCCGAGGAAGCTCCGCAGCTCCTTCACGTTGGTGGGTGTCGGCCAGTCCCTTACCGCAGCCACCTTCTCAGGATCAGTGCGTACTCCAGCCTCGCTCAAGATGTGTCCCAAGTATTGGACCTCCTTTTGGAACAGACAGCATTTCTTCGGGCTGAGCTTAAGGTGTGCAGCTCTAAACCGGGCGAAAACCTCTGATAGCCTTTCCATCTCCTGCTCGAAGGTCTGGCCAAAGACAATCACGTCGTCGAGGTAGATGAGTGCCGTCTTCCAGTGAAGTCCCCCCAGCACCCTCTCCATCAGCCGCTCGAACGTGGCCGGCGCGTTGCACAGGCCAAAGGGCATGACCTTAAACTGCCACAGGCCTTGACCGTAGGAGAAGGCTGGTTTCACTTTGTCCAGCTCCGCCATTTTGACTTGGTGATACCCAGACTTCATATCCAGTGTTGAAAACCACTTGGAGCCCACCAAAGCGTCGAGCGTGTCGTCGATCCGTGGGAGTGGGTATGAATCCTTGATGGTGAGATCGTTGAGGGCTCGGTAGTCCACGCAGCACCTGAGGGAACCGTCCTTTTTCCTGACGAGCACTACAGCAGACGCCCACGGGCTGCTGGACCGCTCGATTAACCCCTGTTGCCGGAGATCATCCATTACCTCATCCATCTCTTTGCGACGGGCTGGTGCCATCCTTCGAGGAGCTTGCTTCACTGGGCGGTGGCTACCTGTGTCGATGTGGTGCTCTACCAGGTCTGTACACCCCAAGTCCAGGTCTCCTGTGGAAAACACATCTGCATTCCTCACGAGAAGTTCCCTGAGCTGTTCCACTTGGGGCTCCTCTAGACACTTGGAGCTCCTGTCAAACGGGTCGCGCAGGTAGTCGGGCAGCTCCTCCTGGGGCTTCGTCAGGGTTCTCCTGCAGATACAGGTTCTCGGTTTCTGGTTGATCTCTTGGCACAACCCCACCATGGTCCCTTGTTTTATTTTCTTTGGGCTGAAGGAGACCTTGGCCACGACGACAGGCACTTCCGCTGCAGTACGGTCTGCCAAAGTACTGCCTACAATCACCCCGTTTTCTACCGGGCATCGACTTCCACTCTCTACCACACAAAGGCTAGCCGGGGGAGCACCCGTAATTTGACAGGGTAACAGCATCTCTGACCTCGGAGGAATAATGGTGGTGCGCTTGACTGTCACTGGCAGGCCCTCCTTGTGCACAGTCGTCAGTGGCACCCTTCTTCCTCCTACAGTCAGCTGCTTAGCGCGGAAGTCCAGCTCGCACCTGTGGGAGACAAGATAATCCATACCTAGGATGCAGGGGTCGTCCATGTCAGCCACGTACACAGAGAGGGATTCTTCCTTTCCTCCGAGCTCAAACTTCACGTCCACTGGGCCTCTGAGCTCTGCATAGTGTCCAGTGACTCCGCACAGTCGATGCGACGTCTTAGGAAGCCGACGATGACTCACCACGTCAGGCCGCACCAATGTGCGTTCCGAGCATGTGTCGACGACCACAGGCCACAACACTCCGTCAACCTTGCCCTCCACTTGGCAGCTCGTTATGGTGGTTCCCCTGCACGTTGATATCTTCGGGGCATGTACAGGACAGACTGGTCGTTGCCCCCGTGAACCAGTCCTTAGTTTCCCGAGTGGTGGTCCCTCGTTGGGGGCACATTTTCCGACACTCATTCTTCCAGTGCCCCTTTTCTCCACAGGTCCAGCACTTGGGTCCTTCTCTGGGCTTCTTCTTAGCGCCACCTTCATATTCCTTCTTCCTCTTATAGCATTCGTTCTCCTTGTGCCCAACCTTCTCGCAGTACCAGCACGTTCCTTGGAACCTGTCTGTGTCGCTGACAGCGCCCTTTCGTGCCCTAAAGCCAGAAGTCGAGTCTTCCCTGAAGCTTGACAAGCTAGACCTAACAAAGGACTCAAACTCCATGGCACGTACCAGAGCTTCCTGCATTGATGTTGGCTTACTGTGGTTCACTTGTATCTTCAGCTGAGGGCTGTCCAGGGCATCGATGAATTGATCACGCAGCAAAACCGTCAGCAGGTCAGGGGTGGCACCTGGGTATGCCTTGTGCGCCATGCTCTCAAGGTCCTGAGCGAGTTCCTGAAGAGACTCGCCGCGCCTCCTGTTGCGGGTTCTGAACCTAACCCTGAAGTGCTCGTTCTGGTGCTTGGTCCCATATCGTTGCTCCAGCGCCTGTGCCAGCCCGCTGTAGCTGCTCTTTGTCGCATTGTCGAGCTGAGCAAGGACCTCCAGCGCCGCCCCTTTCAGGCTAGTGGCCAGCTGTACCGCGCACTCTTGGTCATCCCATCCGTTCCGAGCTGCCAACAGCTCAAATTGAGCGCGGTAAGCCTCCCAGGAGACCTTGCCATCAAACTCCTGAGGCTTCTTTCTAACAGGCGAACCCAGCAGACTCATGGGGCTGGCGGAACTTCTTGCGGGGATAAACTCATGCGAAACAGGGCTCAAACTACCACGGACCTGCGTAGGAGAAGCATCTTGGGTACAACTAGCCCCTGCAGGCACTGGCTGTCCGTTTCCAGCCAAGCAGTCTTCAAGGGCCTTCACTCTGTCACTTACTTCTAATATTTCTTTGTGTGTCGTCTCCCGTACCACCTCCATCTCTTGTTGAAGATTTGTGTGTTCTTTCTCCACTTCTATCAGGCGTTGTCCCAAGTTCGTTGTCACATCAGGCATTTCTCTTCGCACTGACTCACTTCCATCTTGTACTGCTTTTAGCTGTAGCTGTAATCCTGTGAAGCGATCTTCTAGCTGTTCTTTGAGTTCTTGGAGTGTTCCTTCTTGTTGATGCTGTGCTCTTTCTTGTTATTCTTTGAGTTCTTGGTGTGCTTTTTCTTGTTGTTCTTTGAGTTCTTGGAGTGTTCTTTCTTGTTGTTGCTATGCTCTTTCTTTTTGTTCTTTGAGTTCTTGGTGTGCTCTTTCTTGTTTCTCCCCCTGTAGTCTCAAGGCTTCGAAAAGTTCAGTCAACATGTCGTCCCTCAGGGCAGGTTGGGAACGAGTCTCCATGGCGAAAAAACAAATGGCTACACTCCTGACGCCAATGTTATGCCGGACGTGTTACTTGGGTTCCGTGTCGCCGTCAGGAGACTCCGTGGGAGGGAGATATGTAAACACTTTGCACAGCTTCTGTAGTTTAATATTCTTCCTTAGTAGTACACTTCACTCTGACTCTTCACTTACCACTAGCTTACTATGACTGGGGCTGGGGCTCTCTCGCCCTCTTCTCCTATATATATGCAGAACAGTACAGTCTGGAATGTTACAGTATATTTTAGATCATACAAGAACATGTAGCAAAAATATATGCGAGTTGGCAACACTTCCCGCCTGGCGCCTGGCCGCGCCCCACGGGGCGCGGACGGCTCCCCTTGCTCCCCGCCCCCCTGCTCGCTTCTCCCGGAGCCTTCTAGAGGCCTATGGTCGCCGGGGGAAGCTTCCAGCACAACATTATTATCGTGTGTTTCGTTACACGCGGTTGTCGTGTTGGAGTGTAGTAAATAGTAAACTCTGGCGTTTCAGGGTGTCAAAGGGTGCAGAGGAGCTGACAGAGAGGAAATAAGGATATGTGAATTGAATTCTGCAATAAGAAGATAAACACCACATTGGCGAGTTTGCAGTTTGCACTTTACAGAGAGAGAGAGAGAGAGAGAGAGACCTTGGCAGGAGCAGTCTGAAGAGAGCACAGAAAAGCATGCACGTACATATATTCATAAACTATACTGTGATGCAACAAAAAATATCTGAGTCCTACGGAACCGAAGGTAAATAAGTGTATAAGAGTTGTTCATGTGCTACTTTCTTTCGCCCCCATTTTCGTCTATTTGTTTTAATATTATTGTTACAAATTCTTGATAACATGATGCAGAATTTTCTCAGGAAGACGATGGCGACTTCCGTTTTCTTAATAATGAATGATGGTGTCAGGAAACGGGGTGGGAGTGAGGTGTGTGAAGCCGTCAGTTTTTGGATGAATCGGGTAGAGTAAGATGGCCGCTACCCCAGCTTCGGCGGCGGCACCTGCAAGATCTCGACGCGCACTCTAACACGTGACTGTGGCGTGACGTCATCAAAACATTGGCTCGCTCAACGTGACGTGAAAAAGACGGGGCGAGGAGTCGAGAAGGTGCTGGCCCTCACACACTCTGAAGACCCCTCGATAACAACAGCCTGCCCCATAACACTCACCAAGAAGATCAGACCCAAACAAGCACTGAAGAAGAAGTGAAAAGTTTTAGAGGCCGTGGTCCCAGCCCCCCGAGGCACTGAAGAAGCGCTCCCTAGTGGTAGCCAACACCCTGGACACAGGTAAGTGTGGCTCAGGTACAGGTTTGTCCAGGTGTTGTGTCAGGTACTTGGTACGTGTGTTGATTTAGTTTTGTAGTGCAGCGACTTGCCTGATGGGCGAGCCTCCCATAACTCACTCTGCGAGGGGCGTACCTCTTTGGCCGACTGGTTAAGGAGTGGCTCTCCCGTCTCGCTGGTCGCGAATTCGATCCCCGGCGCCAGCAAACTTTTCCTTGTATGGATTAATTTCTCATATGTATCGTTACACGTTGTGGTCGTGTGGGAGTGTAGTAAATGAGAAAATTCGGGCATTTCAGTTTGACCTCTTTTAACCTGTATCATTTTGTAGGATCTGTATCTGGATCTTAATGCGCAGGGCACCTGTAGAGGTGCATAACACACATATTTTTGTTGGCTGTTGGGGGGACGGGGGAGCCAAGTGTGCAAGGGAGGGAAGTGAATCAAGTGTAATTGTTAGTGTTGGTGTGTTGTTGTGACAAGTGAGTATGTATTTGTTTTCTGAATGAGTCTATTGTATCGCATTCTAAAATCTATTGAGGGAGGCTGTTCCAGTCACGTATGGTGCGTGGAAAGTATGAGTGCTTGTATGCGTCAGTGTTAGTGTGATGTGTTTGGTATTTATGTGTGTGTGTTACGAGTACGTTGACTGTTTGCGTTGTGTAAGTATGTATGTGGGTCAATGTCAATGTGAATGTTTGTGATCTTGTACATAAGTGTAAGTCTGTGTGCTTGTCTGCGTATGTGAAAAGGTTCCATGTTTATCTGTTGTTTGATTCGTGTTGTGATTCCAGGCGTTGGAGAGTAATTGTTTGTAATGAACCTAGCTGCCTTGGTGTTGATTTGTTCTAACCTATCAGTGTTTCTGTGTGTGTGAGGATCCCACATCGTGGAGCAGTATTCAAGTGTTGGTCTCACAAGTGTGTCATAAGCTATGTGTTTAATGTCAGGTGTGCAGTTATGTAAATTCCTCCTCAGGAACCCCAGTGTTCTGTGTAGGACCTCCTCCTCTCGATTCTTTGGCTAATAGGTAAAGATTCGTTTTAGCACCGTGCTATTATTTCATTACCTGCCTTATGAAACTTCACTAGTTCTTCATATATATTTTCTACAAACGTTCAACAATCATGGAAACGCTTTCAAAATCCAATTCAAAGACTACTTATTGTTGAAAATACGAGATAATATTCACTAAAGCGTAGCCTCCTCTGGCGGCAACCACGGCGATGGTGCCGCCGCCGCAGCCGCAAAATGGCTCGCAGAGGGTTTAGGGTGGGGGAGCATATTTAAACTACTCCAACCGAACTTTACGACCTGCTACGACCTCGCCCCCCTCGACCCCCCCCCCCCCACACACACACACGTATGTATATGCGACTTATTTCTGCTAGGAGGTATTTCTCACAACGCCGGCTGCACCGCCGCCAGAGGAGGCTGCGCTTTCATGAATATCATCCCCTATTTTTAACAATAAAGAGTCCTTGAATTGGATTTTGAAAGCGTTTCCATGATTGTTGAACGTTTGTAGAAAAGATATATGAAGAGCTAGGTAATGAAATACTGGCACGGTACTAAAACGAATCTTGACCGGCTAATGTTGATCATCGTTTCCGTTGATTACCGTTGATGAGGTTTCAGTCCCGGTCTGCCGCCGCAGCAGCGCTCCACAGGGCCGCCAACATTGTAACAGTGATATTAGCACCAAAAGTTGTCCTCAATCCACGTCTTTGTAAAGTCGCAGGATTTAGTGAATAAGTGAATAAGTGAATAAGTGAGTCTTTAGCACTTTCTTGAAGATTACCAGACTACCACTATTCTTAAAATCCCCGGGTAATTCATTATAGAGCTGCGGGGCACTCTTCTCAAATGCTCTGAAACCCAGTTCCAGGTTGACTCCGGGTTCATAGAGTCTATGCTGTTCTGCACTGTGTCTCAGTGACATGGCAGTGTCCAAATGAAAATATTGTAGTAAATTCCTGTTTGGGCCGCTCAGGAATTTACTACAGTGTTATTGACCGAAGAAGGGTAAGCCACTTCATGCGAAGTTAATATTTTCATATGGATTCTTTTTTAGTTTCAGAATGCAGTGCAGTAACGGACTTGGCAAATAGAATGGCGGGGTCGAGGGGGGGGACAAAGCCCACCTGTTAAGGGAGTTTAGGAGGGCAAAGCCCAGCCGTCAGGAAGATTAAGTCAGGTTAGGTTAGTATAAACATTCAGCATGCGGTGTGGGCCGGCAGAAATACGCAGCGCGGAATAGAACGGGGATGGGTCCACTACGCTGGTCAGTGATAACGGGTGGGGTGGGGCAGTGGTGGGGGTGGGTCAACATAAGAACATAGGGAGACTGCAAGAGGCCTAATGGCCTACACAGGGCAGCTCCAGATTCCCCCCCACTACCACCTGTCATCCTCGTCCATGTAGCTATCAAGTCTACTCTTAAAACAAGCTATCGTCCCTGCACTCACTGTCATTGCTGAGTCTATTCCATTCCCCCACCGCCATATTACTAAACCAATGCCTGCCTATTTCCCTCTTAAATCTATACTTTTCTAATTTAAATCCATTACTGCATGCTGTATCCTGCTGGCTAATTCTCAGTACTTTACTTATATTGCCTCTGTTGTAACCTTTGATCCATTTGAATTCTTCTATCAGATCTCCCCGCACTCTTCGTCTTTCTAGAGAATGTAAGTTGAGATGTTTCAGCCTATCTTGATATGGGAGGTTCCTAAGCCCCTGAATCATCTTGGTCATCCTCCTCTGAACTGATTCTAGCAAGTTGATGTCCATTCTGTAGTGTGGGCACCTAAACTGGACAGCATAATCTACGTAAGTGTGGCCTAACTAACACTAAATAGAGTCTGGGGATGACCTCTGCACTTTTTTGGTTACCTTCCTGTTAATAAAGCCTAATACCCTGTTAGCCCTATTCCTCATACTGATACATTGCTTCATTAGTTTTAGGTCAGAGTTCACTAACACTCCCAAATTCCTTTCACACACTGCTCTACCTATCACTGTGGAGTCTAAACCAGTGCTGTCCAAAGTTTTTCGCCTATTGTATCCTTTATTACCTTCTCCTACTGTTACCTACCCCCCATGGCTGATTAAACTCATTTATACTAGTATATTACCTATATTTATATTATATTTAGGTACACGTACATTACCTTCCTTCCTACGTACCCGTCCCTCCCTCTCTCTTTTCCTTCATAGAACATGGGACGTTTCTGCTGTGTGTGTATTTACCTAGTTGTAGTTTTACGGGGCTTTACTAGTTGTAGTTTTACGCTCGTGTGGTCCCGTCTCCGTATCTGTATTTGTCCAACTTTTCCTTAAAGTTTTGCACATTCTTCACCAATACTACGTCCTCAACTAGTCTGTTTCAGACCTCTATATTTCTTTGCGGGAAGCTATATTGCTTTATGTCTCAAGCATCTTCCCTTCCTCATTTTTTTACAGTGTCCTCACGTGTTGCTGGTGTTTATTCCTTCTAATAGTAATAACTCCTCATTATCTACCTCTTTCATTTTGATCAATAATTTATTAATTTATATTAGGTCTCCCCTTTCTCTTCTTTCTTCCAGTGTTGGTAGGTCCATTTCCTTTAACCTTTCTTCATGGAACCATTTTGTTGCCATCCTTTGTATTCTTTCTAGTTTTTTTTGTGTGTTTCTTCTTATGGGGAGACCACACCGCTTCCGCATATTCCAATTTTGGTCTAATCATAGTGGTTATAAACTTTTTCATCATATCCTTATCCATGTAGTGGAATGCCAATCCTATATTTCTTACCATTCTATACGTATCACCGAATATCCTATTAACATGACTCTCAGGCTGTTGATTATCCTGTATTGTCACTCCCAGATCTCTCTCTTCTTGAACTTTCTTTAATATTTCTCCGTCTCCCATTCTATATGCCCACTGTGGTCTCCCTTCACTCTTTCCCATTACAATTACATGACATTTCTTCACACTGAACTCCATCTCCCATTTCATACTCCATTCCCAAATCTTGTTCAGGTCATCTTGCAGAATTTCACAGTCTTTACTGTTTCTTATATGTCTCAGCAGTTTCGCATTGTCTGCAAACAGGTTCATGTAACTGTTTACCCTCTCTGGCATTTCATTTATATATACAGTAAACCCCGCTTAAGTCAGACCCGAATAAGCCGGATATCGGATAAGTCGGACACTTTCAGGATCTTTTTTTTTTTTTTACGTTCTATCCCTACTGCACCGGTAGGCATTTTTTGCCCTTTGATTGAGTAATTTTAAGCCACTCGGCTTATATACTGGCTAAAATACCCTTGGGCTGCGTTTGAGAGAGTGACTCGGGGTGCACGGACCGATCTGTGTGCTCTCAAACGCGTGACACCGCAGCCCGGATTCCCATCCGGACTGCTCGCTGCAGCTCAGTTTGGAGAGGTGGAGCGCCTCCGTGCTGTGATGACGTCATCAGCTAATATGGCGGCCCAAAACAAACACATATAAGTGCTTCCATTGAATATCACCTCTCTGTGCCACAATAACCACTGCAGCTTCCTTTTCATCCTCTGTTGCAAGGACCTCGTCGGCCAGAACAGCTAGTGATGCATGTTTAAACGTTGTCAAGAAGATCAGCGGACGCCATTTTGCTGCCAGAACTGCTAGAGAGAGAGCAGCGGACGCCATTTTCCTGCCAGTGAGACGCCATTACCATAGCAACGACGAGGCTTAACCCGGTAGCAGCGACGGGCCAAATTTGTGGCTTTACCATGCAGTAGCGACGGGCCAAATATGTGCCATGATTTAAACCCCCCAAAATAGATGATGCATAAACTGTTCACAAATGCTTTGATATATGTTATGAAATGGTTTGTGTGAGTGATGAATTTTTCTCATTTTTCTCGCTTAGAGGGCCATTAAGAAACATGATCCCCGCTGCTACCGGGTTAAATAGGGATGTAGTACTGTTTCAAATATGATTTCTAAGACAGTAACATACACAATATATAATAATTAACCCGGTAGCAGCAGGGATCATGTTTCTTAATGGTCCCTCTAAGCGAGAAAAATGAAAAAAAATCATCACTCACGCAAATCATTTCAGAACATATATCAACGCATTTGTGATCAGTTTATGCACCATCTATTTTAGGGGGTTTATATCATGGCAAAAATTTGGCCCGTCGCTGGTACACGGTAAAGCCACAAATCTGGCCCATCGCTGCTACCAGGTTAAATTAATGGAGTTAAGACTCAATACTTACAGAAAGATTTGTGGAGAGTAAGTTGCCTGGCACAAGTTTATGCCAGACTTTTCATCTCCAGTTAGTGTGGGATTATCCTCCCCGAGGATGTCCCACACTTTGCCTGTCAGGGGAGAAGCTGCAGGGATGCCTGGCCCACCCCCTAGAAAGTAAAACAAAAAAATGTCAACTAGCTATAATGTAACAAGCTTATTAGCAGAAGAAATGGAGTTACTGGAAAAGGTTACTAAAGCAGTTATATTTACATTATATAACTCATACTAAGCTGTGACTATTCAGCGCAGGCACAGATGACATGCCTTCAGTCAAATTTTTCCTATATTCTCCAATAATTGAATCTCCCCCTAGTTATTCTTAATACCTCACTTCACTTCCAACCTCTATCCACCGAAATCTTTCTTCAACTGCCCTATAAACTCTGCTGAAAGACATGAATAGAGTAGGGAAAGCAAATTATTAGATAGTAGAACACAACATTCACGTACCAGTCTCTCTCTGATGTTTCTTGATTTCTGATATTTTCCTTCGGGACTTGCTCTGAATGGCGTACCAACGCCGCTCGCAGTCCTCTGCCGTCCTAGTTGACCCAAACGCAGAGTTGATGGATTCAGCCACCTCCCCCCCATGCCCTCTTCTTCGTCGCAGAGGTGATGCTGGGGCCGTACTTCCCCTTAATCACCTCTCGATGGTCCTCCACACTGCTCACAAGAGCCATCGATTCTTCTGCTCCCCAGTTTGGCTTCCTTTTGAAGGAAACATGGAAATGCAGGCAACAGAAAGCCTATTGGCTCATTACGAGGTTGCCCGCTTTGGTGATTTAATCTGCTCGACAGCCACTTGGGACCTGGGGAGCAGATGCAAGGCCCTCGACATTGAGGAGCAGATGAAAGCACCTCGATATTGAGGAGCAAATGAAAGCACCTCAATATTCAGTTTACTCCCGACGCAGCGAAGTGACGGTCGATTCTATATTTGAAGGAGTTGATAGTATTCGCATTTACTACTTCTGAAGGAAGATTGTTCCAGTGACGGATGACTCGGTTTGAAAAGAAACTCCTTCCGATGTCTGTGTTACATCGACTAGACTGAATGGGTAAACCGTTATTTCTAGTTCTTGAGTTGGTTTGCAATTCAAAGAATTTGGAGTAATCGACGTTATTGATTTTTTTCAGATACTTGAAGACTTGAATCATATCCCCTCGTAGGCGTCTTTTCACAGCCGACGCAGCAGAGCCAGAAGCGTCCATCGTGAGGGGCGATGAATGTTAATTTTGGCGCGCCGGGTTTGTTGATGTCGGTAGCTTGTCGACAAGCAAGGATAATACATATTATCCTAAACAGTCAAGCTAATATGCTTGTAAATAAGTTTATTAATGTCATAAAACCCTAAATCTTTGTCGTATAGGCTTCGTTAAGAGGCTGTAACCATAAACATTCAAGCTTTTGGATTTTCAGCGTGCCAAGACCAAGACCAAGACGTGACGAAAGTAATGCCACTCGCGCTTTTACGTGAAGGGAAGATCCAGCTGCAAGCAGTAAAGTTAAAACCTAATGCTAGAAGGAAAACAGCTTCTAGCATTCACTCTAAAAGGACTCCTAGGACCCTTTATTAACACGGCCCCAGGTCAGCCTCCCGAGTTCCCGCAGAGCTGCTACAGCCCCGCTGCAGAACGTCGCATCACCAGAGGCAGTTCATCAACACCTACGTAACCTGGTGGAATGGACTGCTTGCCTCGCAGCAATGCCTGGAGAACATGACTGTGCAGCGCTTCAAGGAGCTGGTGAACGCATGGCTGCCGTCATGAAATGCCCAGGCATCAGAGTTGGGCCTTCAGATAGGGAACACTAAACATGTTTCCTTTGGCCTGAAAACACTGTAACTGTGTGTAATGTGCACTACATTGAACTCTGTAATATAATCTTGTAATCTCTATATATATATATATATATATATATATATATATATATATATATATATATATATATATATATATATATGTATATATATATATATATATATAGAGAGAGAGAGAGAGAGAGAGAGAGAGAGAGAGAGAGAGAGAGAGAGAGAGAGATTAAAATCATAAGAGATGGAGGAGTAGGAGAAAGAAGGAAGAGGAGTAGGAGAAGGAAAGAAGACTAGGAAGAGGAGAAGGAAAGATAAGGAGGATAGGGGAAGGGAAGGAAGCTAAGATGGGAAATATAGAAAAGAAGGAATATGAGAGGGAAGAGAAATGGAGGAAGGAAGGCAGAGTAAGAAATGCGGAGAAGGAGAAAATGATGGAAGAATATTAGACAGGACGGGGAAACCAGGAAGAGGAAGGAGGAAGGAGGAAGAGGAGAAATGGGAAGTGAAGAGTAAGAAGAGAGAGGAGGGAAGATTATAAATGGAAGAGGATGAGGAGAAGAGAGAAAGGGATAAATATAAGGAAGAAGGAATTAGGAAAAAAAAACTGTATAAAAGGAGGAGAAAACAATATTATAGAAAGCAGAGAAGTGAGGGAAGAATTTCAGAAGAGAAGGTTATGGAAGGAGGAGGAGGAGGAGAGAGAAAGACAAATATTAGGAAGGAGGAATAAGAAAAAAAAGTATAAAATGAGGAGTAAATTATATAACAAAGAGGAGACATGAGGGAAGAATATTAGAGAGAAGGAAAAACATGATCAAAGGAGAGAAGAAAGTATGGAGAGAGGATGAAGAGCAGGAGGATGATGACAGAGAGGAGACCCAAGGGAAGACATGAAGGGAGGATGGAGTTTTAGATGGTAAGAATCATGAACACTACTACTACTACTACTACTACTACTACTACTACTACTACTACAACAGCTATCACTACTACCACTATGCTTGGTCCTGGGCAAAGTGAGTCCTGGGTCATCCTGCCTCTGCTGCTACTGGTAAGGTCTTGGTTCCTGAGCTCCTGGCACTGTCACTGTCCGCTGCAGGCCGGCACCTCACCTGTGGACGGTAAGAGGTGTGAGCCGTCTGTCTGTCAGGTGATTAGGGACTGAGCAAGGCACTGGTCCTGTTTGTGAAAAATATCTGATTCAAATAAAAAAAATCCAAACCAAACATAACAAAACCACAATAGGTCTTAACTCATAATTCATATATTCTTCCTTACTAATGAGACTTCCTATACAACAAAGTGAGGCCACTTTTTGTTGATTCATACTATAGGGCACTGGCTGTTATGGGTTTGAAAATACTCTAAACTTAACCTAACAAAACCTGTAGCTCTTGACTCAGAAAATTCATTTATGCTTTCTTACTAGTGAGACTTCCTGTACAACAAAATGAGGCCACTTTTTGCTGATTTATACCATAGGGTGCTGGCTATCATGGGTTTGAAGATACCCTAAACTTATCCTAATAAAACCTGTAGGTCTTGACTCAGAAAATTCATCTATGCTTCCTTACTAATGATACTTTCTATAAAACTAAGTAAGGTTATTCTTTGTGGCTTTATACCATACGGCAGGGGCGGATACAGGGGGGTGCCCAGGGGGCCCGGGCCCCCCCAAAAATCTCGAGTGTATGCGGATAGTCGGTACATAACTGACACGCTTATAATACGGAATGTGTCGTCGTCTGTAGGCATATGCAGGCGCGGATACGGGGGTGGGGAGCTCGATGGCCCGGGCCCCCCCCAAAAAAAAACATTAGGATAACTAAAATATTTGAAATACCCATGAATTGAGAAAACATAGAATATATTTAAGATACCCCTAAAAAGCTAAAGAGCTGGGGAGCCCACCACGTGGGCCACTCCCCCCACCATCTGAAAACCTCCCGAACAGAACATCGTTTAACAGGAAAGAGTGGGTAACCCTAAACCGTGCCAGGGCTGGAGTTGGCAAGACAAACGGCAACCTTCAGAGGTGGGGACGCGCGGCTAGCTCAGCCTGCCCCTGTAGTGAGCCCAATCAAACAATGGAACATATTCTCCGAGGCTGCGTGTTGGGCCCAAGCTGCTCCAACCAAGATCTCTTGGAAGCAAACGAAAGATCCCTCCAGTGGTGCCAGTGGTGGAGTGACAAGATATGATGATGAGCTGGGGAGCGAAGCCGGCCGCCGCTAGATAGCTCTGGACGCTGTCCTCCAAACTTTTTAAAAAATCCTCCTCTAAGGTTCCTTGGGGTTTACTATGCGGAGGTGTACGGGATGCTCAGGCAAGTTTTTTTTTTTTCGGTGTCTGATGTAATTTTTCACTCTCCTGCAGGGCCAGGGCACAACGGGCACGTGCCCAGGGCCCCGCGCTCTTATTGGCCCCGCACTCATCTAACAATCTATATACTCGTACAGGGCGGTAGTACGCCGTACCCAGGGGGGGTCGGACCCCATCTGCTAAAATGTCCACTTTCAGAGAGAGTCAAAACGAAAATTGGTACCTTTCTGTTGCATTTCTGGAGAACTCAAGATTTTCTTTATTTATTTTCAGTATTTAAGTTGCGGAATCGTATATTGAATATTATAGAGCAAGATTTAAAGGCCTAGGAAAAAAAATCTTTGTAACCTCATTCCTCACATGCAAGCAGAAAGTGAATTTTAGTGCAGGCCACTATCATCATTCGGCACTTCGAAGAGGAAATAAGGGAAGACTTTCTTGCCTTTGTGCACGCCCATGACCTCACCGGTAAAGGTTTAGCCTGGCTCCTTTTGCGCACCGTTGAAGACCTCGGATTGGACATGGCCAAGTGCAGGGGACTTGGTTTCGATGGAGCAAATGCCATGATTGGAAAATTCAAAGGGTGAGCCGCAGTACTCATGAAGAAGTACACCCTGGCCAAGCCAATCCATTGCTTTAACCACCGGCAGAATCTAGTACTGACGAAGGCGTGTGACGCCACGGAAGTGAAGATCGCACTTCAGACACTAACCGAGGTGTACAGCTTCGTTCATTCTTCGAATATGAGCTCTCTCCGCTTCACAGAGGTTGTAAAGCTTACCTCGGCCAAGCGCGAAAAGCTTGTTCCCCTGTGCCCCACCAGGTGTATTGAGAGGCATGACGCAGTGCTGGTTTTCGTTGAATTTCTGCCTGTCATCGCTGTTGTTTTCGAGGAAGAACTTGACACCACCGCTGGGCTCCTCTTCGCCATACGTGTTCCCCGTTTTCTCGTTGGACTGGTTGTAGTGGAGTGTATATTGGCGCATACTCTCGAGCCAAGCCGAACTCTTCAGAGAAAAGATGGCGACCTGGTGTCAGCCTATGCCACGATTCGTGGCATCAATACCATTTTTGCCAAGTTCAGAGCAGATACGGAGAATCATTTCCACGACGTGTTCATGAAAGCGGAAGAGCTTTTGGTCGAGGTGGGGTCATCGCATGACACCATCCCTGTGCCACGACTCTGTAGACGACAGACCCAGCGATCAAATGTTCAGTGCGAGAATGCTGAGGAGTACTACCGCCGGGCGGTGTACATTCCGTTCGTGGACCACGTCTTGGCTGTGCTGAAGAGTCGGTTCGGCGACGACACAGTGCCTGTCGCACTTCAGCTCAAGCAACTCCTCAAAGGCCCCCAAACGGATGTTGCGGTTGTGCTTCAAGCGGCGAAGCACTACGAGCTGGACATCGAATCCCTGACACTCGTGTAGGCGGAAGCGGAGCGCTGGGCATTATCTGTTCCGGTCTTCCAAACTATCAAAGAACCCCAGGCACACACCAGCACCAGCATATTCCCCAATCTCACCAGTCTCTTGAAAACTCTGTTGACGCTTCCAGTCTCCAACGCGGAGGGCGAGAGGTCTTTCTCAGCATTGAAAAGGCTGAAAATCTATCTGAGGAGTACCGTCGCCCAAGAGCGCCTGAACAGACTTGCCCTCCTCTGTGTCCACTATGATATCCCATTACAGTCGAGAGAGTGATAAGCAAATTCGGCGAAAAACCGCCGACTACTCTTCGCTTAGTGAGGCACTTGTTGAATACTTGGGAATTTGTAAATATATTTCTTTAGATCAGCCAATCTTTGCAAATGTGTTACCTCAATCCCATGTAAAAGAAGCCCTATAAGAATTCCTTTCTTATTTTCAGCTGTGTCTAATTTTACATATTAACTCTTTTTTGTAAAGGTTAGGTTTGTAATTTATATATGACCTGTATTATGATCACCGTTGCTGCTTACATATCGAAATAAACGTTTAGCTTTCTTCGAATGCTCGTATGGTGATGATTTCTACCTGTTCAGATCTGCCTTTTCACTGGTCGGATGTACAATTTGAATTGTTTCTTTCATTTGTCACATATACGTTGATTGCTAGGGAGCTGCGGATTTTAAGCAGAGAACCGCCATCACTATCCATTGGTCTTCACTGTTTTGAGGCTGTCGCTAACTTATGAAATTTTACCATCGGGCCCCCCAAAATTGATTTTCTGGATCCGCCCCTGATACATATACATACATTGTACATTTTAGAAGTTTGTTTGTAGCATATAAGTACAACATAAATCTGGGTGATTTAAATAATCTTTAAAGTACTAATTTTATGTTACTTGAGCGAACATTACTTTTGAAAATCTTGTTCATTTCTGTAATTTGGACTACAAAACTTTACCCTCGAAACAACACTGCTTACTTTAGAACTACATGTTCTAATAAAAAAGTAATATACTGGCAAGGAAAAAAATTTTATATTCATATAACATGTATAATCTTCGTTTATACAGGCTGCTGCTTTAATACATATTTTTACGTACAAGATACATGGAAACTGGGTCAGGTATTTTATGAATATAAAATAAAAATTAACTAGATTAATTAGATTAGTTACTGTTAACAGCAATACATTGAAACTGGTTTACCTCAAAGTTATGCGTCTGTTCTTACGTGCAAATTCATCAGGGACTTCATGATTTGTGTCACAATAGACAGAGTAAGGCCAGTCCATCTAAACGACTTTCACTCACTGCGTTCCTAAGGTATGTTTTAAGCAATTTAAGGGCACTTAAGGATCGTTCATTGGTGGAAGTGCTAACAGGTAGGGTTGAAAAAATTGCAATAAGGTGAAAATTTCTGAATATGTACCCAATTTTTTGGCACATGCCAATGTCTCAACAACCTGCTTTGACCTCTCATGAGATTCACGACGCTTCCAATAACTCTGCCCCCGTAGATATTCATCTTCAACGAGATCTGCATCTCCATCAAGAAATTTTCCATAAAATTCAACTGCCTCTTTCAGTTCACTAAAATCAGTATCAACTGAAAGAAAGGGAATAAGATTTCCCAACAAAAAACTCCTAATGTGTTTAGATGCAAACCTTTCCCTGAGTTGGGCTATAGCAGTGTCCGAAAATGAGAGAAAAATAGCTCTTCGATAGTACTCTTATGGAGTTGCTATTGGAGGGTTAGCCTTAATTATGTTCCTGATGACCACTGATTGTTCAAGGGTTCTGGCTTCCGTACCTTTCCTCAGCTTGGGCAAAAAGTTGGTTGAACTTATTTCCATCACGATAGGACTGAAATGCATCTATGCAGCTCTGTACACTTCCAAGAGCACCCATCAGTTCTTGTTGTGACCCCTGCGGCTTTTCTGTCAAGGGTTTAGTGACACTTAGAACTGAAGTGAGCACTTCCAAAATCATGAGAAAACCTGGGTCACTTATTGCTTTAGATTAGGCTTGGCTGCTGATTCTTCACCTAACGTGTTTTGCAGTAATTATTCTTAATCATTATTTCATTATTTACCTACCTGATTAACTGAATTATCCGGGGCATCAGCCGAGTCAGTGGTGACTTTCTTACACCAGATAGAGTGCGTACGTGAAGCGTTTTCTGGCGTTTTGTGACCAAGGAGGAAATATGTAAAGAATGGAAAGCCACAAAGCCCAACCCTGCGTGAATTCAAGAAATGACACACACTATAGAAAAAAAAGTACTGCATAAACAGAAAGTGAAGTCTATCAATTATAATTTTCAGAAATTTGGAATTTGTGGTCAGAAAATATTATACGGATAACATGAATAGGCTACGGGCACGTGAGCCTACGTCATCAATGAATGTTTCTCAAAATAGATCACCTGCTCTTATTCAACTCAGCAGCTCCAGTGTTCAGGTGCTGAACGTACAATAGTTACTCGGCCACTCTACACTGTCAAGCACAAAACGGTCATTAAAGGTGGTAATATAGCGGCAAAGGTCGACCTCACAGGTGCCATACGCGTCGCCTGCCACTCTCCCCGTCATAATACAGAATCATTACATACTCACCACTGTCACCAGACAAGTTCACTTGGTGCCTCTACAGTATATAGTGCTCCAATCACTTTGACTGCACCTTACACCTAAAATCAAGTAAATATGAGAGGCAAGAAGAAGAGAAGGGACACTTACGACTTTCGTGCTCTCTCTCTCTGCCAGAGCCATCCCAATCTCGTATGCCTCTTCTTCCTGTCTCCCGCTACAAACACCCGTCCGCCAGTTGACAGCTTGACATCGCGGTACTCTACACACAGTTTTATGAACCCATCATTTATCTCTCTCTCTCTCTCTCTCTCTAGCTACTAGGTAGAAGGATAGATAAATGTATTTTCCTTACAATTATTTTCAGTTTTGTAATTTTCGTCGTGCAAATCATGCGAGGCTGAACAGTAATTGAGTTATTGTGGTGCCCGACACGGACTGACGCACTTATCATAACACTTCCCTTTTGACCAACACAACAGAAATGGAAGGGAAGCAAAACACAGTGTGCGAGTGTTGGAAAATCAGAGAAGAATCACTTTATTAATAAGAGAAGACAGCTATATAGGTGCGTAACAATGACAGGAGGCGCCGTTGCAAAGGGCAGCCATCATCATCATCAGCAGCAGCAGCCAAACGTAAACAAACCAAGCCTGACACTCGTGCTGGACGCCGCCCACGGGACCCCGCCACCCAGCGCCCTTTCCCTCCCACTGGTGACGTGCCCTCCAGGCTGCTGGCCCATCACTGCCCCTGAAGTAGATCCTGCCCTCCAAACCCCGCCCATGCATGACCTCGCACACACCCACACCCCTCCACTGCACTCCACGCCTCCATCTTGCTTGCTTACTTACTTACTTGGTTGTGTTGTTTAGAGGCCTCACAGTCGTGGCTGCTGCTGCTCCCGGTCCTGCTCAACAGGGCGATTTGGTCCGGTATGGTGTTGGTAGTCCTACATCTTGAGGTGTAGCCCGGCACTGGGACTGTTTGTAGCAGCTTGTCCAGCCCATTCTTTAACCTGTTTACCGGGCAACCTGTTAGGTTTGGGACTTCCTTAGGCAGGCTGTTAAAGATTCGTGGCCCTTCATGGGACAGACTGGCGGCCAGCAGGTTCCTGCCTCCACCTGCTGGGGCTCTTGTGGGGAGGGATCTTCTGCTGCACTTTCGTCCGGTCCGCTGATTGATGTGCTCTTGCACCATACTAGGCTCATTGCCAACCTACCTACATGAAAAAAGTTATCTTCAACAAAAAGTATTCAAGAATGCATTCACGAATACTCTTGTGAAGTATTCATATTTGTATTGAAATTATCAGTATTTAAGAGTATTCGTATAAATATGAAGTATTTGTATTCGAATACACAGTTCTTGTATTCACCCATCCTTGTCCGCTAATCACTAATCTGCAAATTTTCCTGCTTCGCCAGTCAGCTATCGCAAATCCGCTAATGCTAACGCTAATAATTTTTTTTAGTCCACTAATGAAGTCCGCTAACCATTTTTTAGTCCACTAACCCTTTATTGGTAGTTGAAAACATAATTTCCGATAACATTACATTACAGTTTATATATTTATTTAATATAGATATATATTTTTATATATGAGAAGTTTTAAAAAAGCCAAACATAAAATCCTCCCTGGCCCCAGCCTCAAGAGAAGCATTTTATGTTGACAGCTTCTCAAAGTTATCATGACAGACCTTGGCAACAGGCCGCACCATTCAACGTTACGCCGCCATGGACAACTCAAGCAGATTTCACTCTCACACAGCCATGCAAAAGAGAGAGAAAGAGGTAGTGACCCTCTCTGAGGAGAGTGACGTGGCACCAGCGTCGTCTGGTGGGGAATCCCTGCGTCGCGCTCAAGTTAGAATCGATAGACTGTAGTGGACTTATTTTTAGTTGAGCTATGAGACAATGAATGTGGTTAGCAGCTGCCATATCCACTCCACCAGTTCATCATTGAAGAAAGGCTAGCCCAAGAATCTTGACATTTATCCTCCTTAACTACTTAGGCTAGGTGTTATTCCAGAATTCAGATGTGGTTAGCTTAGATTAATTGGTCTTTTTTATTGACCTTTTCCGTTATTTTGAGCACTTTTTACCATTAAACATTTACTGGTTGGTTAGGTCAGGCTGTAGCACTGCTCTGTTGTTACTTGTGGGTGTACTTCTGGAGCTTGCCTGAAGGTGATGGCTCTATGTTAATTATTACTATATATTGTTAATTTTAATGAGGACTAGGTGGCCCCATACTCTGCCTGCTAAATTTTTGGCTGGCCCCGGCCCGTGATTTCTTTAATTCTTTTTTTTTTATAATATTGAAGCGAGGGCAGCCAGCCAAGTTAATACCTACAATATGAATTCTGTTTTGGTCCCTGAATGCAGTGCAGCAACAAGGGAGTTTTGGAAGACAGAAGGGTTGGGTTAATTTAAATTTAAAATTTGGTGGGTGGGAAATTGCAATTTGTTTACGGATGAAGCGGAAGTTGATCATTTCCTGAACAAAATAGTGTCTCCGTAATAACATCAACAGTATAGTTTGTCCAGAAGTAAGCAGGCACCATCTTGTGCTAGATTCTGATGCCTTTAAAATTTACCTCCAATTCTTTCTCTCCCTTTTTCCTTACTCTTTCCTCCAATGTTCTCTCCCTTTCTCTTCATCTCCTCCAATGTTCTCTCCCTATTTATTTCCTCCAATGTTCTCTCCCTATCTCACTCCTCCCTTTCTCTTCATCTCCTCCAGTGTTCTCTCCCTATTTATTTCCTCCAATGATCCCTCCCTTTCTCACTCCTCCCTTTCTCTTCACCTCCTCCAATGTTCTCTCCCTATCTCACTCCTCCCTTTCTCTTCATCTCCTCCAGTGTTCTCTCCCTATTTATTTCCTCCAATGATCCCTCCCTTTCTCTTCACCTCCTCCAATGTTCTCTCCCTATCTCACTCCTCCCTTTCTCTTCATCTCCTCCAGTGTTCTCTCCCTATTTATTTCTCCAATGATCTCTCTCTCCTTTATCTCACTCCTCCCCTCAACTTCTCCTATTTATTTCCTCTCTCCTATCTCCTCCTCCTTTCTCTTCCTCCTCAATGTTCTCTCCTATTTATTTCCTCCAATGTTCTATTTATTTCCTCCAATGTTTCTTCTTCATCTCCTCCAATGTTCTCTCTCCCTATCTCACTCCTCCCTTTCTCTTCATCTCCATGTTCTCTCCCTATCTCACTCCCCTCCTTTCTCTTCATCTCCTCCAATGTTCTCTCCTATTCACTCCCTTTCTCTTCATCTCCTCCAATGTTCTCTCCCTATCTCACTCCTCCCTTTCTCTTCATCTCCTCCAATGTTCTCTCCCTATCTCACTCCTCCCTTTCTCTTCATCTCCTCCAATGTTCTCTCCCTATCTCACTCCTCCCTTTCTCTTCATCTCCTCCAATGTTCTCTCCCTATCTCATTCCTCCCTTTCTCTCCCTATCTTTCCTCAAATTCTGGTGACAAAACAATTTTTTTTTATTAGTTCTTATATTTGTTAGCTCTTGGTATGTTTTTTAAAATCACTCTTGACAAATATTTCTGGCAAGTTAAGTTTAATTTGTGCCTTGTTACAGGTCATCAGTGGATGGCAGACATGAGTGAAGCAGTCCTCTGGCCGCCACAGCAGGTTGGAGACCTGTAACACTGACACTGCTCCAGTGGAACCAAACTTGTAAGTACTACGTCACGCTGACCTGTGGAGACTTTTGTTTGTTTTCAGTGTCGCTACAGTAATGCCTGGGTTTACGAGTGCCTTACTTTACCAGTGTTTTGATTCACAAGCAAAAAAAATCACTAAAAATGCCTTGGTTTATGATCGGTGACGGTGTAGGAGCACCCTGTCTGTACACGTTGAGGACACAAGCCTTTGTTCGCTGCAAGGTGAGGGCGCTCACACTGCGTTGTGGTAGACTCACAGAGGCAGTGCCTGGTTGTGTTGGTGCCCCTACGTGAAATCTTTGTGTTTTCAGCACTACTACAATGTGCATTCATTTTATATGGTTTGCAAGCAAAATTCCAGAAGGATTTAAGCTCATAAACCGAGGTATGACTGACTCTATCAAGGAGACTGTCTGGCAGCACAGTAAACCCTCGATGAGACGGACAAATTGGGGGGAACTTGGTTCATTATTGCCGAGAGTCCGTTATGAGTCGCGGTTATTTTAAAATACTTATAACCTACTAAATGTAGGCATATAGTTTATATTACTGTGTGTGTTGTCAGCACATTGTCTGTATAGCTGCACAGCACACTTGGCGAGGCACTGAGGCTGCCAGGTTGGCAGTGGGCCGTATTGTTACGGATATGGATAAAATTTTACAAGTGCACCACTGGAAGACCAAACCGTTAGTTAGTTTGTGTTGTGAAATAACCTGCTAACTGTTTTTTATCACATAAAGGATTGATGACTTTCAATGCCTGCCGTGCTGCCGCAGCCACAAAACAGGTTCAGCTTGCTTACTGTTTCTACATTTCACTCAGTGCTCACAAAGAACAAAAGTGGACAAGATAGAACAAAATCAAGCAATTTTTTTCCTGCTGTGTATTCCCCAGGTGTGCATGCTCACCTGGTTTACTCCCCTGGTGGGCTTCCCAACCCCACAGTCCCCATGGTGAGGAGGGGAAGCCGCACTCTGCTGATGGTCTCAGTACATAATTACATAGACAAAAACAAATACTGCTGAAAGAGCTGGATAGTGCATCCTATGCAGTCAACTTATAATTATGATTAGATCAAGAGCTACAGCCCATTTAGTGATATATACTGAACAGTGCTTGTACTGAACAGCAGAGTGACTTACAGGAGGTATTTCTGGTACCCTGCCATGTTTGCTGCTTATTTCCACCACGCCAAAGCCAATGAATTCAAACTAACCAAACTAACTTGGCTCCCAGCGACCCCCACAAGCTGTGTCAGCACCGACACTCACAAACGCTTGGCAATTTCCCATTTCATTTACGTCCTGGATTGATGCGTGACATTTTTTGTGGTGTGAATACGTTCTCCATTTGAATGTGAACCACAAGCAGGGAAATATTTCATGGGTGGGCTGGAAAGACTACAGTAACCCAAGGATTGGTCAGCAGAGGAGAGCAAGCTGGCTAGCAGTTGTACTTACCGGTTCGTCCAGAAATTATTCTTGGTGGATCCCCGTGGATTTCTGACCCTCTGACCTTGTCCGTTATGGCCGGAACTGTTGTAAGCAGGTCTGTTATATCCAGGGTTTTACTGCATCTTATGTATTAGCAAGTTGTGATGATTTTGTGACATAGCTGTGTCAGTGGTGTGTTGTTTCCTAGTGTTACATGTAGTGTGTTGCTTCAAGCTGTTTGGAACACAGTGGACCCAGAAGCCTGCAACTTGCTCAAATTATTGTTGCTTCTCTCTGATTTCAGGAATGGTGCCAGGGAGACCAACGCTGTGTGAGTGTCCCAGTGGCTTACTGTGCTGCGCCAAGGTGTTGACAAGTAACGTGGAGGTTGAGGTGAGTGAGTGTTCTATCACTGTTATAAATGAGTGGGTTGGCAGTGGCTGGGGTAATACACCACTCTTAGAGGCCTCAAGATGGAGATAAATAAAATGGATTACACACACAGGAAGGTTGAAGGGATTGATATTACTGTGATGGATTACAGAGACACTACTGTTCATGGGAAGGGAAGGGAAGGGAAAGAGGAAGGGAAGGAGCGAACGACTAAAAAGTGAAGAGAAGGGATAGAGGAAGAGGAAAGGAAGGGAAGGAAAAGAAGGAACAAGCAAAAAGTGAAGGAAAGGAAATGGAAGGAAAAAAAAGGAGTGAACAACCAAAATGTGAAAGGAAGAGAAAAAGTAGAGGGAAGGGAAGGGGAGGAAAGAGTGGAGGTAGAAGGGATGGAATACCAATGCTGATTTAGTTAATTAATAAACAAACAAACACATTGAAATGAATCAAACTAACACACACACACACACACACACACACACACACACACACACACACACACAAACACACACACACACAACACCCAGGTGGTTCAAGTCTGGCCATGTCATGTCTGCCTGGCCATGCACCAGCTGAGAGCACAGGAAGTCTGCAATAGGCCTATGGTAGGTCTTGTCAAGGCAGCTCCTGTCAACTAACCCCTCCCAACATCACTGTCCATTCCACTCATCCACCACTCTGTTAGTATTGGCACTCACTTGCCACATGACTGCCAGGCCTGTTCCATTCATTAACCAATCTGTTAGTATTGGCACTCACTCACCACATGACTGCCAGGCCTGTTCCACTCATCCACCACTCTGTTAGTAAACCAATTCTTGCCTGTGTCCTTGTTGAATCTGAATATATCCAGTTTAAACCCATTACTACATGTCCTGCATAGTTCTCTAACCATAATAATCTTATTAATATCCCCCTTACTAAAGCCCTTCATGCTGTTATAAGATACAAAACACTTCATTACAGCCGCTGGACCCACCACCCATCGGCAAGTGTTCCAGGAGGCAAGAAGGAGTGACTCTACACCATGGAACTTTGACAGACCTCCTCCTCCTGCCTTCAAGTCTGGCCAAGTAAGTGTGTGTGTGTGTGTGTCTGTGTGTGTGTGTGTGTGTGTGTGTGTGTGTGTGTGTGTGTGTGTGTGTTTCTAAAGGAGTGACTAAAGACTCTCTCTCTCTCTCTTATTCTTATTCACACAGGTACGAACGACGTCACCACGACCTGGTCTGAGGAACTGCTGGACAAGTACCGTAGGCTCATCCAGCAGTATAAGTCTAAATTCCCTAACATTTTGATTTCAGGAGTTCTACCACGGACTTGGGCGGAGAGCGACTTCTTCAGTAAGGCCTTCAGCCTAAACAACCGCTTACGGACTCTTTGCAGAGAGCTTGACGTGGAGTTCTTCAACGCATGGGACAATTTCTATGGACAAACTGAGCTCTTCCACAGGGATGGATTACACCTGTCTCCCATCGGGACAGCCAGATTTGGAAGGCTCCTCAACGACGCAGGACATGACACCCGATCAAAAAACAACCCTCAGCCACGTCCCTCCACCCCGCCCGTGTAAATAGACGCCATGCATCGCAACAAACCCGTAACCGTGATCTCGCAAGTACCTCCACCTCTATTACCAAGCTTCTTGATAACTTAAAAATCCTTAGTTTCAATGCGCGTAGCCTAAGAAACAAATTCGATGAACTGAGATGTCTTGCTCTAACAGAAAATTTTGACATGATTGCTATAACCGAAACATTTATCGACACCACAAATATTGATTTAAGTTCCGAATACAACATAGATGGCTACAGACTCTTCGACAAAGATCGTGTAAACCGTAGAGGCGGTGGCGTCGCCCTTTTTGTCAAAAACTATTTGCAACCCACTGACAAAACACCAAGAAACAGTAACGTTGAACATTTGTGAGTGCGAGTAAACATTGCAAAAGTCAATTTAAATATATCTGTCTCCTACAGACCTCACGGGCAATCACTCAACGACCTTGAAATGTACAGCGTCTTAAGGCAGTCACTTAATAACAATGACTCACTGATATTAGGAGACTCTAACCTCCCCCATATCGACTGGGCAACACTGTCAGGTACAGAAGGCAAGTAACATAGAGTGATCGAATTTCTTGAAGAAAATTATCTAAACCAAATGGTTTCTGAACCAACTTGACAAAATAATATACTCGACCTTGTTATAACGACCCATGATAACCTAGTCAGTAATGTCACGGTAGGAGAACACCTCGGTTCTTGCGATCATAAATTAGTGCGCGTCGACATTAAAGCTCAATCATCAGTGACTGAAAATAAAGTAAAGGTGCCCAATTTCAAAAGAGCTAACTTCGTAGAAACCCGACAAAAACTAACAGAAATACAACTATCAGATGACGGCAATGTAGAGGAAGCCTGGCTAAGCTTTAAAAATCACTTACTCACTCAGCAGAACTTATCGTCCCCTTGTGTGAGAAGCGAATTAACACTAATAAAAGCCCACCGTGGTTTAATAGCGAAATTAAACAATCAGTCAATGAGTGAAAATTGTTTTACAGGTTAAAGAAGAACAAAGCACGCCCGAAAATATTGGACTTTATAATGATGCCAGGCGACGAGTAACAAGACTAGTAGGTCAGGCAAAGCGTAGATATGAAGAAAATATTGCAGCCAACTGTAAAAATAATCCGAAATTTTTCTTCGGTTACATAAACAACAGAAAGGCGATCAAAAGTGGTATTGGACCTTTAACAAACAGCGACGGTGCACTAGTGACTGACAGCCAACACATTGCAAACCTCTTAAACAATTACTTTTCCTCGGTGTTTAATACTAACAGTCTTCCTCTCGCTACCAACAACACCAGTACTATTGTAAATCTCGAGCATGCATGGCCTAATTTTGAAATAACAACCGATGAAGTCCTTAAAGCTCTCCATTCACTTAAAACAAATAAAAGTCCTGGACCCGACAAAGTATATCCTATACTGCTTAAAGAAACAAAGAGCGAAATACTCTCCTCCCTCACTACCGTATTCAATATGTCCTTGCGACAAGGCATCGTGACACCGATTTTTAAGAAAGGAGACAAAAAAATACCAGGTAACTACCGACCCATTAGTCTAACTTCAATTGTAGGTAAGCTACTCGAGAGCATAATTAGAGACAAAATTGTGAGTTACCTCGAAAGCCACTCATTAATTGGGGATTCACAACATGGCTTTCGTAACAAAAGATCCTGCCTGTCAAACCTATTGACCTTTTATAACGACCTCTTCTCAGTTTATGACGTAACCAAATCACTGGACGTAGTCTATCTTGATTTCCAGAAAGCGTTTGATAAAGTCCCACATCATAAATTACTTTATAAATTAAAGCAAATAGGCATTGACGGTCAAGTAAACCAATGGATCGCGAATTGGTTGAGCAACAGACAACAAAGAGTTGTGATTGACGGATTTAACTCAGAGTGGGCGCCGGTCACTGGTGGCGTCCCTCAGGGCTCGGTTCTTGGCCCAGTGCTCTTCATTATTTACATCAATGACGTGGATGTTGGACTCAATAATCGCATTAGTAAATTTGCAGACGACACAAAGATTGATAACTCGGCTCTCACTGACGAAGACAGGCAAAGCCTCCAAGAGGATTTGCACAAAATTTCAGCTTGGTCGGATAGATGGGAGATGCCCTTTAACGTAGGAAAGTGCCAGGTACTTCAAGTTGGAACAAAAAATAAGAAGTTTGATTATGAAATGCGCGGCGTAAAACTCACAAGCGTTCAATGCGTTAAGGACCTGGGGGTCAAAATCGCGTCAAACCTCAAATTCTCACATCAATGCATCGATGCAGCAAATAAAGCGAACAGAATGTTGGGCTTCATTAAAAGAAACTTTTTTTTCAAGAATAAAGATGTAATACTTCCGCCCTACAGTAGTTTAGCCTTAGAATATGCCGTACAGTTTTGGTCTCCCCATCATGCAAAGGACATTGCTAAACTAGGTGTTCAGCATCGGGCAACGAAAATGATCCCTTCCTTGCGCAACAAATCCTACGAAGAAAGGCTTTCCACCCTTAACATGTTCTCTCTTGAGAAACGTCACCTGCGAGGAAAACTGATCGAATGTTTTAAAATACTTAATGGTTTCACGAATTTAGACAGAACAAAATTGTTTATGATTGATGACACTTTGCGAACGAGGAACAATGGCATAAAACTCAAATGTAGACAAGTAAATTCAGACTGCACCAAATTTTTCTTCACCAACGTTGTAGTGCGAGAATGGAATAAGCTCTCACCGTCAGTGGCCCAGTGTAACACGATTGACTCCTTTAAAAACAAGCTTCCTTGAACTTAATATCAACTTGAGGAGAAAAGCGACGTTTTGGAGCCATCTGATTAATGTAGAATCACTTACGTTTAAGGACAGATCACCTAGTCTGGACCATGGGGTCTGTGTGGTCTGATTTTCTATGTAATTCTCTCTCTCTCTCTCTCTCTCTCTCTCTCTCTCTCTCTCTCTCTCTCTCTCTCTCTCTCTCTCTCTCTCTCTCTCTCTCTCTCAACTATTACTCCTCCTCCTCCTCCTCCTCCTACTACTACTACTACTACTACCACTACTAGGAAAATTCAAATTAGGATCTTCTTTTTTCTCATACAACTGCTACTTTTTCAACTATAACTCAACGGCTACTCCACTTAGAGTAACCCCCTTTTACCCACACCTGGCCACACCCTTGTCCTAACACCACACCAAGTTATAGTCTCCTAACTTGTAGACATTTGGCAGGAGAAGCAAAAAAGTAGACATATATTACTAGGAAAATTCAAATGAGGATATTCTTTTTTTCTCATACAACTGCTACTTTTTCAACTATAACTCAACTGCTACTCCACCGCCAGTAACCCCTTGTACCCACACCTGGCCACACCCTTGTCCTAACACCACACCAAGTTATAGTCTCCTTAATTGTATAGTTTTAGCAGAAGCAGCAAAAAGGTCAACATATATCACTCAAAAAAACTAAAATCCCACCAAATTTTTTCGTCACGATCTCTAACATAAACCATTTGAACACCACCACTACTACTACTACACCCCCATTGACCACCCTTCCTCCTTCTCCTCCTCCTCTCTTTCTCTTCCTCCTCTGCCTCCTCCTTCCCTCCAGGACTTACCAGCCCTGCATCGTGCCATCTCCCAAGTGGTGCCTTTCCTTTGTTTACTATAAATGTTAGGAAATGTTACACTCATTGAGGAATGTACTGGTACAAATGATATTATATGAATATAATATAGGAATGAAACCAAACATATAAAAATATGCCTCCCCAAAAGCTAGGCCGCTGCACAAGATGAACATGTGTTAGGCATTGCAGTAAAGAGCATAGGATGCATTAGGCCATTCATTGCATCCCTACAAAAGAGCAACTTATAAAAACATGTGTTAGGCATTGCAGTAAAGAACATAGGATACATTAGGCCATTCATTGCATCCCTACAAAAGAGCAACTTATAAAAACATGTGTTAGGCATTGCAGTAAAGAACATAGGATGCATTAGGCCATTCATTGCATCCCTACAAAAGAGCAACTTATAAAAACATGTGTTAGGCATTGCAGTAAAGAACATAGGATACATTAGGCCATTCATTGCATCCCTACAAAAGAGCAACGTATAAAAAGAGAAACCAGTAAGACAGTTGTTGTTGTTGGTGCGGTGAATGTGGACCTCTGGTAACACAGTGAGCCCCTTCATGTGTGTGTGTGTGTGTGTGTGTGTGTGTGTGTGAGGTGATCCCTCATGGTCACAGCGTCACTGCCTTCAAAACTCCTGCCTTCTGGCTTTTTTAGAAGCAAAGCCGTCGATGACATGGTCGTGTGATGGCAGCTGTTTGCCAATCTCCTGATTGATGCTGATTATTGCAAGTCCACTGAGGCCATCTTGTCCCATGGGTGGCAGGACTTTATGAGCCCTAGCTCTGAAAAGCTCCTCTCTGTTGAGACCACAGTCACTGGGAGAGTGCCGGCAGTCTGTAGAGCAATCCACAGATTGCCGTAAAGTTCTTTCAGCTGATTTTTGTGGATGTTGGAGAGAAACCCCAATGCAGTCAAGTCATCTGAAGGCACGGGCGACAAGTTGTTGATTTCAAGAGCCCGTGCCTTTCCATCAATGTGGTTTTTATTCCCAGTGCTTAGAGTGGTACAGAGCTGCTCGTGGCATTGCTTGGACAATGCCTCACCAGCCAGTCTTATAAAGTTGAACAGCAGCACTCCAAATTTGTCTCTGATTTCTGCCAGTGTTTGAAAGCTTTCCTTTAATGAGTCAAAGGTGGTGTCCACAACCATGTTAAAGAATTCAGTTGGTAACCTCTTGATAGCCTGGGGCTTCATAGGCAAAGTGTTTCTCTGTGCCTCTTAAGCACAGCATTCATCTGGTCACATACAGCAGCAAAGCTCTGTATCTTCTCACTGAGGTTGTTGCCTTCATGAGGAGGTCAAGTGCTACATCAAGCTGCCTTGTGGCAGGAGCCTGCTCCTTGCTTGGCCCCATTGTCATACGACTGTCCTCTGCAGTTGTCAGAAGGAATACTCAGGCCTGTTCTGAATCAAAGATGATAAACAAAGACCTGTGTTGTTTGGGAAGCCACAAGAAATGCTAGAAAGTGTTCCTTGAGTTCCAGCGCTTCATCAGTGTTGACAGTCCTTGTGACAACCAACATCTGGCTTGCGTCAGGAGTACCATGACTCAACAATACTTGGACCGTTTAATCTCAGCCACCACGGAGTCCAACATTTTCCTAGTGATTGAAGCAGTCAGCCCATTTTGTATCACATTTCCAAGGTAGCCGGAATGACTGGACTGCCCACCATGCTGCTTCATGGCAGGATCAAATTTGGCGAGCAGCTCCGCCTCTTTTAAGACATTTCCATTGTGTTGTTGGTACAGTGTGTTAGTAGACAATGCAAGATTTCTCTCAGCTAGAGATTGTACGGTAGAGATCAGGCAGGTCAGGGCATCCCTCCAGTGCCTCTTCTCTGCCTCTGTCCTTTGGCCTTGATCTATGGTTGTGTAGAGGCAGTTCCAAATCCTTCCATGTTGTCATGTGGCTGTGTTCTGGAGTGCCTTCGTGACTTTTCAGAAGTGTGCCTGTGTTTGTCCAGTAAGAAAGTCCCCCTGTCATTAATTTAAAGTCCTTTCTTGAGAATAGCTTGCAGCAAAATACATGTTTTTTCTCAGTAGGTTAGCCAAGTCCACTTTCTCTTTTCCCCATTCGCAGGAAATCAACACTTTGCTCTGTGAGCGTTTATCTTCTTCAGCTTTCTTCTTTTTTCTTTGCTGGGCACCAGAAGGGTGTATTGTCCTTTTCCACGCCATGTCGCCGCCACTCCTCACTCCACGCTGAGCCTGACACGGTGACGCTGCGTACAGCTTGTTGGAGGCAAAGCACTACATGTACGTTCTGGAGGCCTGATCCAAATTTCAGGAGAATATGGCAAAATACTTGAAAGTATATGAATTTCTGAATTAATAAAAAAAAATTAAGTAGATCTGTTGATACACAACACACATTTTAGTAATAATAATAATAAAATTAATAAGAATGGCAGCTTGGGGGGCCCTATGCAACTGTTTGCACATAACAAGAAACATCCCTGAGTCTAGGCCATCTTGAGACACATGATAGCCAGCCCCTCATGGTATAAATCAACACAGAATGACCTCACTGTGTTGCATAGAAAGTCTCTTCAGTAAGGCAGCATATACGTATGAGTTTTCTGAGGCAACAAGACCTGTAGTGAGTGTTTTGTGAGGACAAGTTTCTGGTACAGCCAGTACCTTATTAGTCTTTGACAGTCAGAGCTGTGTTTGGACGAGAAATAGAAGAATTGACAGCTGCAGTGCCTTCTGTAGAATAGATTATAATGAAGAACCCAAACTTGGCAATAGATTTAACACATTGCAATTATCAGCTGTAGTGAACCTTCATACAATAGACTGATAGATACATAGATTGTTACATGGCTTATTCAACAACTTCATGGCTTGTAGTAATAGATACGACATCCGACATAGATGGTATTATTAGTATTTTTTATTTATTTATTTATTTATTTATTTATTTTTCAGCATACAAGGACATTGAGGAGGAGTAGGAAGAAGAAGGAGAGGAGGAGGAGGAGGAGGATAAATAATTAGTGAGAAAAAAATATCAATGAAAAATAAGAGAAAATGAGAGAAAATGAAAGATAGTGATGAAAAAGACTGAATTAAATATTTACTACATAGTACTACTGAAAAAAAGAAAGAGAGAGAGAAAGTGAGATACAGAATAAAGTGAGAAAGTGACTGGATTACTACTGCTTCTGCTACTACTACTGCTACATCTGGTTATGGTATGTGTCAAACTGTTTTTTATTGTTATTATTATCATTATTATTGTTACTCTCTCTCTCTCTCTCTCTCTCTCTCTCTCTCTCTCTCTCTCTCTCTCTCTCTCTCTCTCTCTCTCTCTCTCTCTCTCTCTCTCTCTCTCTCTCTCTCTCACTCTCCAATAATTCTCTTTATTTTGTGTCTTGATTTTGTTATAATGTTTCTGGTGATTATTATTATTGTTGTTGTTGTTGGTGGTGGTGATGGTGGTGGTGGTATATGTATGGCTATTATTTTTATTATTATTATTAGCTCTACTACCGGTGTTGCTGCTACTACTACTACTACTACTAGTACTAATAATAATAATAATAATAATAATAATAATAATGATATTACTACTACTACTACTACCACTAGTACCATTACTACTACTACTACTAGGTACTACTACTACTACTAAAACCATTATATCAAAATCATCATGTAATTATTTGTAGCCTCAAATATTTATCTCTGTAATTCTATTGTCTTGTTTCTGAAGCGTATAGTAACCGTACATTGCATTTCCTAGTCCTCCTCCTCCTAATCTTTCTCTTCCATTGTTTGTGTTCGGGCAAAATTTTCCGGCCGTTCTGGGTCATGAGGCAGGTCAGGTTGCGGACATGGTTCAGTGGCAGTTGTCAGGTCACTTGTAACGTCCAGGTCACGGCGGGGTGATGTGTCAGGTGACCCGGGAGAGAGTGTTGAGGGCGGCCGTGGGGCGGGAAGGCTTGCCGACTATATAGTATTTCCACGAGAAACTGGCGGGTAGGGCAGTGGCCCGCACCCTGCCACACACTCAACACCTCTCGCTCCCTCTCATATGTCAGCTATTTACTACCGTTAAATGAATTTAATTAATTAACTGGATAACCCAATAAGGTCATATAGTTTTAAGATTGTTTCATTTTTAGGATGATAACAAAGGTTTTGTATGAACTCCACGACACTTGACGTCATCACAGCCATCACCAGGGCCGTTTGCATCACCAATTACCTCACCACTGTTGAACCTCCACTTTTTTGTAACTGACTTTGGCAGTGTCTTAGTATTTACCCGCGGGCATAGCAGGAGGCAAGCATGAAGGCCTTGTTGTCCTTCCCTCAGCATCTCTTCCATTCAATCTGTTTCTGCGAGAGAATAAGAGGAGAACAGTTTAGGAAGAGAAGAGGAGGAGCAGGAATATTTAAGAATGGACAGACAAGAGGAAACAGGGAGAGAAATAGGAGACTGAAAGAGGCTGGGAAGGACGGGACACTTTCGAGAGGGACAGAAGGAGGCAAGGAAAGAAGAGGGAGGGAAGAGAGTAAAGGACACTACGAAGGGAGAGAGAGAAGAAGGCAGGGAGGGAGAGAGGAAGGAAGAAGGAGAGAGGAAGAAGAGAAAGGGAGGGAGAAGGGAAGGAGGCAGGAAAAGGGAGAGAGGGGGGAGGAGGAGGATTTCTGCCCAGTATTTTGTGGGGTCCTGCCTATATATGACTTGACCTCCTTTAAGAAGCGTGTATCAAAACACCTCTCCACCCGAAATTAACCTCTCTTTGGGTCCAGTGTTGTTTGTAAGCTTGTAAAAATGCACTTTTTAAATGATTCCTCCGTTTTGACTAAAGTATTCGCTAGTGATGGGCTGTCTTTGTCTGATACTAAATTTTTATGAAGAGACTTACTGAATGATATAACTCTAAGGGTGCGGCCACACTGCACGCTGGGAGGGCAGAGGGTAGCGGGTGGAGGCAAGCGATGCCGTGTCCACATCGGAAGAGGGAAAATCGCGTTGTTTAGGTTTTGGTGACGCCCACTCGGTGCAATGTCATTGTCAAAATTCTCAAGAAAATTCCTTTTTAAGTGAGACTGCCCCTGAAAATAGATGACCTGGGTGTCGGCAGGTCTTGCTGGATTCTAACAAGCAGCGAGAAAGACGCGGTGAACTCCACAATGTGTGCTGTCCGGCTGGCATGTACGACGATAAGTTTTTTTAATGACTCCCGGAACATTGGACTGTTTGCTGAATACTCTGGAAGTGCGGCTGACCAAAATGATAACCATCTGCAGGAAATGAGTTAGTGCCGAACAGAGACTGGTCACAACACTGAGGCTAGGAAATGTTTGAAGTAAATCACAGCCACTCATATACAGGCGTACTGTGCATCAAATTCATCAAAGAAAGTAAACAAACCTGTTAGTGCAATGTAACAGTACTGCTGAATAACACCTCAAAAATAACTATCAAAAAGAAAAATAGCACCTATTATTTCTTGACTGCTCACGTCTGAGCTGGTGGCGTCCCGCAAGCCACTGAGCGATTTTATCCGACGTGTGGGTTCACGTAGCTGGGAGGGTAAGCTTGGAGGGAACCCGCTACCCGCGTCCGGCATGGCCACTCCTATTAGATAACATGTGTTTGTTCTTGCTGCTGACCCGCTACCATAGCTGGGCACGATAACAGAAAACCTTATTCCCCATAACCGATAACTGGTAATGGAAAACCTTATTGGTGATAACCGATATTCGTTAACTGGAAACACAAATATAGGCGATAACCGATAACCGATACCCGATAGTAATCCACAATTCTGATACTAGCCAGCGATAAGTCCGACAGGCGAAAACAATACTATATTGATATTTCAAATGAAAAACATAGATGAATTCAAATTTTCGTTATCTATATTTTATAAAACTTACAAAACCTGAAAACCACACGTTGACACGTACCTATGGACGGTAATAATATAAACGCCTGAACCGTGTTGTGTTATTTGGCGTCCCCACCATCAATGGTTTTGTTTACAAACACTGGTCTCTCGTGAACTGTTCAGACCAGCAAGTGTAGACGTGTACAGTCTCACAAAGCTTTTTAACCGTAATTAAGAGTTGCTGGAAGGTTGAATCAGACATATAGTACCACTACCACCATCCCCGCTGTTTCTAGAACGACACTCTGTTCGAGCTGTATTTATATGTACAGAGTGTCGTTGTAGAAACAGCGAGGATGGTGGTACTTTTTGTCTGATTCAGCCTTCCAGCAACTAATGTTATAAAGCTTTGTGAGACTGTACAGGGCTACTATTGGTCTGAACATGCGCAGTTCACTGAGAGAGTGTTGACGATGGGACACCAAATAACACAACACCGGGTGCCTTCAATACCATGGCATGCTCACAAAGGAATATGGAATATCAAATTTGAGGCAGTGAATAATCATTTTTTGGGCAAAGTTAAATTATTTTTCTCTTTGATATAGTGATTTTTGAGTAACATAAAAAATAAGCTAGTGTTTTAATGTTGATGATCTAAGTATGAAATCTCTTCACCGAAAATATTTCATACCCCAAAGTTTTTTCATACAACACCGGGCGCCCGGGCACGTGTATGGGGGAGACAACACTTTTTTTTGAGAGGTGGAAAAAAGTATCGGTTATCGCTAGTTTGGTTACAAAAGTAACGAAGATACCGATATATATTTAAATAAGTAGTGGATGACCGATAACCCGATTTTGTTATCAGCGATAAAGTATCGCGATAACGCCCAGCTATGGTTATTACTACTACTACTACTACTACTATTAGTACTGCTATTACTACTACTACTACTACTACTACTACTACTACTGCTTACTAGAGAGGGGGGTGAGGGGAGGAAGGAAGGAATATAATGAATTATTTATTGTGTACAAATGCTGTGACTACCAACACAAGTCATCATATGTACACATTCATGTCATTTGGTATTTATATGTTTTTGCTGAGTTTAGGAACGGTGGCTGTCTTTATTAGTATTAAAAAAATTATAGTATTTAATGCCGTAGAAGCACATAATTATATCAAGTGTTGTAAAAGCCGGCAAAATTTCCTGCCTTAGAAGCTGTGCACCGGAGGGGCCGGCAGCATCTCCCCCGTGTCGTCTGATACAGTGAACAGTAAAGCCGCGTCCACACTCGGCCTCACGACTCATGAGGCGACTCATGCCCCGCCTCACCTTGTCCACACTGTGAGGCGGGGCACGAGTCGCCTCACAAGTCATTTTTATCCTTTCATTGTTTATTTTTTACCTGCCAGAGGCTGCTTCACGAGAGTGTTCCCCACTCCACGCTGTCCTCAAAGTCTTCAGACACGGCTGATGTTCCCCGTCTGAGGCAAGTCCACGACTGATGACTCCTGCCCCAAAATGCCTTTTGACAGACTCTCCGGCGGCGGACTCATGCCCCTCCGTTTTCTATTGTTTTTGTGAGTCCGGGGGCACGAGTCAACTCATGAATCGTGCCCCCTTGTGTGGACGCGGCTTAAGGTAGCAATAACCAATACTACATACGCATTTGTGGGCACAGTCGTGTTGCTCCTTCTGGTCGGACAAGGTGCGTGAGATGTCTTGGTAACAACGGCGTGTTTCCCTTCTCACCTCACTGCTGTCCCTCCCTGCTCACACCAGAGGGCAGAGTCACCATTTGACTCATCTCGCCCGTGTCGTATAACCGCTGTCTCTGCCGTGAACATCTGGCGCCACCGCTTGACTATCCCAACATAATCCATATAATCCCTACTTCATTAACCCTGTCCCGGCATAATCCACATAATCCCCACATATATATCCACCACATCAATCCACCATTCGCCGTGGAGCCGGGACTATGGCTACCAATTCAGTTAGTGCTCCACTCCCTCCGACATGCCCGGGCACTTCCCCCGTCCTCTCCCTTGTCTTCCTCCGCCCGGTGTGAGTGCCTGTCTCCTTCTTCACTGGAGGCACCAGAGGTGTTAACAGCAGCCCTTCTCGTCTTGTCGGGCGGGCTAGAGACTTGTTTCTCTTGACGCGTCTGACGTGTACAACGGCATCACTTGTTGAGGACCCAGTTTCTACCCTGCCGGTCGCACGGCCAGTCTGCGGGCGCCTACCCTTTTTCTTTTTCTTAGCGCGCCTTCTTCCTCAGCACTTGAGGTCCCAGTATCCTCTCCACCTGTTGCCCAGCAGGTCTGTAGACCCCCATGGTCTGTCCTGGTGAGAAGACCCAACCTTTTTCTTGTGCGCCCGGTGCCTACGTCATCATCTGTGGATTCAGCCTCCTCCCCGTCTGCCTCAAGGAGGTGTATTGACCGCCCTGATGGGAAGTGGCCTTTTCCTTGCGAGTTTCATCATTCGAGGCCCGAGTCCTTGACTTTTGTTTTTGTGCAGTGTGCCCAAGATCACGTCCAATGTGTATTTCCTCGCCAGTGGAGGACCCTGCATCTCCTCCGTCTGCCTCGTGGTGGTGTGGTCCGCCCCGCCGTGAAGTGTTTTCCTCGTGCTCACAATGTGTTTCCTCATTGGCGGCCAGATGAGTATTGTCGCTCGTCATGACTGGTGATCACGTTCATCCCTCGGCCACAGCTTCACGGCATCCTCTGCCATTGTTGTGACCCAGCGTGTTAACTCTCCAGTCCCAGCCACAGGGCTGACGACCCCGCAGGGTGTGTCGGCTCTGGTGCCGCTGCCACGCCAGGCGGCTCGGAGGTGTCGTCCGTTATGTTTAGCGGCAGCGGAGCCGGGTAACCTTCCGAGGGTGGAGGCTCCGCGGTGGACTGAGAGTATCGGTCGCTTCTGCCGGGTGTGTGCCGCTAGATTCACCGTTGTGGGCACCGGTTGACTCAGCCAAATGTGCTCCGCTGGATTCATCACCATCACCCCGTTTGTGGGTGAGTGGGCTGGACGGCCCGTAAGAACCTGTTCTCTGAGGTGTTCAGGAACACCTACCCTTGATCCACGCAATATGCAGTCTTGTTCCACTCTGAGCTGTGACCACACTTCCACATAGGGTTTACATTCTTCACCTGTCAGTAATGAATCTAAAGTATAGTTGTACGCTGAAGTGTGACAGCCCAGCGTTGAGTCTTGCACCAGTAAAGTTGGCAGACCTGACTAATGCTGCCAGTGTGACAGCCCAGCGTTGAGTCTTGCACCAGTAAAGTTGGCAGACCTGACTAATGCTGCCAGTGTGACAGCCCAGCGTTGAGTCTTGCACCAGTAAAGTTGGCAGACCTGACTTGGGAGCAGCACTAGCTAGTAATGGCTTGTGATCTGTGACTTGTTTGAATTCTTTCCTGCCATGAAGTACATGTTGAATTTTTTGACACCATACACAAGACCTTCCTTCTCCATTTGGGAGTAATTCCTTTCTGCCTTGTTAAGCAATTTTGATGCATATGCAGTTGGTTTTTCTGTACCTTCGGGCATTTCATGAGTTAAAACGTACTACTTCCCCTGTCCCTGTGAGGCGTCACAGACTAGTTGGTCTGCCAAATGCATTCTGAAATGTGTCAAGAAATTTGGTGAAGATATTTCTGTTTTGACTTTCTCCAAGGACTTCTGACAGTCTTCCGTCCAGCTCCATTGTACATCTTTGTTGAGCAGCTGACACAAGGGTTCTGCAATGTAGCTAAGTGAACCTTCCCTAAAATGTTATAAGTCCCAAGAGTGAGGTAGTCCACTGGATATTTTGTCCTTGGCCATATTGCAGGACTACACCATGGCAGTCTCTGGACGAAACAAACCTAAATGTGTGTTTATTGTGCTGTTGTGCAGTACTCCTGTGACTTGTCATCCATGGCTAATTGCTGAAAAGCTTGCATGTTCCCAGGGTTGTCTGTGGGGCTAGGCAGAGGATGTGGGGCTGTTTGCAGAAGGGTATTTAATGTGACTTCCATATGTATTCTGCCACACCGGTACGTTGCCTGTAGAGTTTTTACACTCCCCCCCCACACTTGGCATCATCAGCAACTTTCTTCGAAGGTTTCCCCACAGCAGAAACACTAGTGAACTGGAGCGTCTTCTCCCTGCGCCCGGAGGTGACACCTTTACCCGCCGGGCTTCTGGAGGTGATGCCTTCTCCTGGCCGAAAGACACCGCCGGCTTGGGTCAGCCCACTGGATCCGGCTCCAGTTGTCAACAGTCAAGCAGCCCCGAGTCTGTGTCAGCCCTGGTGTCAGCAGCCTCCCTGATGTCTTATCTCTGTCTCATTCACCCTCTGCCGCCCAATGTCTCCTCTCCAAGCAATACCCGAGCCGGTAAGCCCTATTTCCTCCACACACCAGTCTCACGTTGGTAACCAAAATGGTGCTTATATTCCGTCTACTTTTCCACCACCCTGTGTGCCCCCAAAGCACACTAAAGTATATTGCACATGTCACGGTCCACACGCACTCCAAAGGCCGGGTAACGCCACCGTGAACTGCTCACGGCACACACACGTATGAAAGTTTCATTCTCACGGCCACGACTCTTTTCATGGTTTTCACGGCATGTATGAAAGCTTGATTTTCACAGCTGTGACTCTGTGCACGGCACGGCTCACGCTACGCTCAAAACGAAAGCTCAGTTTTCACAACTTTGACTGCCCAATCTCGTCAATCAAATCTGTCATTCACGTCAACCAAGTTCGTTGGCTGTCCACTGCCTGCGACAGTGTGTACCCATCCTGCAACGGTGCCTACCTGTCCCGCTCCGTTCTGCTGCCCCGTCCAAATCCAAATCTAACTTGGGTTTGCACAGTAAAGGAATTATATCTAATGTGAACTGGGTCAAGGCGTGGCTTAGCAATAGGAAGCAAAGAGTGCAAATCAATGGTAAAAGATCTGACTGGGGATGTGTTACGAGTGGGGTCCCACAAGGTTCGGTATTAGGTCCACTTTTGTTTATTATTTATATCAATGACTTAGATACAGGAATTAGTAGTGATGTTAGTAAATTTGCATATGATACCAAGATCGGTAGAGTAATTGAGTCGGATCAGGACGCTAGTATTCTCCAAGGTGAACTCAACAGATTGTATGACTGGGCGGATAAATGGCAGATGGAGTTCAATGTAGGGAAGTGCAGTATTCTGAGTGTAGGTAGAACAACCCTCACATAACTATATTGCTTAAATGACACTCTCATAAGTAGGTCTGGGTGCGAAGAGGATTTAGGGGTCTTAGTAACTCTGATCTCCGTCCAAGGGCACAATGCATTCAAGCTAGAAATCGAAATCAATAATAGGGTACTGGGATTTATTTCAAGGAGCGTAAGCAACAGAAGCCCGTAGTCTTCCTCAAACTATATTTAGCATTAGTTAGACCTCATCTGACTATGCGGTTCAGTTCTAGTCACCTTACTATAGAATGGATATCAAAATGTTAGAATCGGTGCAGAGGAGGATGACTAAGATGATTCAGGGGGTTGAGAAACTTGCCATACGAGGAAGACTCAAACAGTTAAACTTGCATTCTCTAGAAAGGCGAAGGTGCGTGGAGACATGGTGGAGGTTTATAAATGGATGAAGGGCTTTAATAAGGGAGACATTCATAAGGTTTTGCTGGTAAGAGAACCAGGTAGGACACGAAGTAATGGGTTTAAACTGGATAAATTCAGATTCAACAGGGACATAGGCAAAAATTGGTTTACTAACAGGGTGATGGATGAGTGGAATGGGCTTAGCAGTCATGTGGTGAGTGCCAATACAATTGTCACATTCAAAATAGACTAGATAAATTCATGGACAGCGATATTAGGTGGGGTTAGATACATGGGAGCTTAGGGTCAAGGCCTCACAGACCTACCGGCCTCTTGTAGACTCCTGCGTTTTTATGTTCTTATGTTCTTATGTGGGCGAAATGACTCCACCGAGTGGTCGAACTGACATGTGAGCAGAAATGACCTTTTAGTTGGGTGAAATGATCTTTTGGTGTGAAATGACGCGTGAACTGACATGTGGGTGAAATGACCTTTTGGTGTGAGTGAAATGACCTTTTGGTGTGGGTGAAATGACCTTTTGGTGTGGGTGAACTGACATGTAGGTGAAATGACCTTTTGGTGTGGGTGAACTGACATGTGGGTGAAATGACCTTTTGGTGTGGGTGAACTGACTGTGGCCAAAATGACCTTTTGGTGTGGGTGAAATGACCTTTTGGTGTGGGTGAAATGACCTTTTGGTGTGGGTGAACTGACTGTGGCCGAAATGACCTTTTGGTGTGGGTGAACTGACTGTGGCCGAAATGACCTTTTGGTGTGGGTGAACTGACTGTGGCCGAAATGACCTTTTGGTGTGGGTGAACTGACTGTGGCCGAAATGACCTTTTGGTGTGGGTGAACTGACATGTGGGTGAAATGACCGGATACCAATACAGCTACAGAATCACACCCAAAATAGCCACTTCCTCCCTGTCACCCCTAACTTTGACCTGCTGTGACTGCTGCCACACTGGGTCATGGTGTGAGGGAAGGTCAACTACTTCTCTAACTGCCACTTGAGTTATGACCACCTGTAACTTACACAGGCTGAGTTATGTGCAAAAATGTGAAGTGTTACGACCATGAGAAACTACACCGGCATAATCTTCCTGACACCCCTGACTGCTGCCACACTGGGTCATGGTGTGAGGGAAGGTCAACTGCTGCCTTCTAACTGCCACTTGAGGGACAGGTGGTCATAACTCTAAGTGCCAGTTGTAGTAGTTGACCTTCCCTCACACCATGACCCAGTGTGGCAGCACTTAACCTTCCCTCACACCATGACCCAGTGTGGCAGCACTTGACCTTCCCTCACACCATGACCCAGTGTGGCAGGAGTTACTAGGGGCAGGAAGATTTTTGTTACTACTGCTGGTGTGTGTATTTACCTAGTTGTATTTACCTAGTTGTATTTACCTAGTTGTAATTTTACAGGGCCTGGGCTTACGCTCGTGTGGTCCCGTCTTCGTATCTATAATTATCCAACTTTTCCTTGAAACTTTGCACACTCTTCGCTGATACTATTTCTTCACTTAATCTGTTCCAAACCTCTATATTTCTTTGTGGGAAGCTATATTTCTTTATGTCTCTTGAGCATCTTCCCTTCCTCAACTTTTTACTATGTCCTCTAGTATTCCTGCTGGAAGGTTCCTCTCTTAGTAGCAATTTCTCATTATCTACTTCTTCCATTTTACTCAATAGCCTATATATTTGTATTAGGTCTCCTCTTTCTCTTCGTTGTTCTAGTGTTGGCAAGTCCATTTCCTTTAGTCTCTCTTCATATGTGTGTGTGTGTGTGTGTGTGTGTGTAGCTGACTAACCTAACACTTTCTACCGTCACACTTTCTACCATACTAATTCCACCACGGTCTCAATCACATTCTACCGGCAGGGCTCCACACCACCGCCAGTCTACCGGCTCCACCGAAGGACTGCTACCAGGTTCTCGGGTGCCCAGAAGCGCCTTGGAGAAGATGAAGAAGGCGTACTAGTACCAGGGAGTGGCTGGAGGACGGCTGACCCACAAGGCTGACCTACAAGGCTGACCTACAAGAGGCTTGCTTGGATTTAAACCAATTGAAATCAGAGGAAAAAAATCATGATCATGACGATGATAGAAAAATTATCACCAAAATGCCGTGGTTTACTAGCGCTGACTTGGTGGACGAGCATCCTGTTTTTTTTTATATATATTATTTTTAGTTTATTTATTTATTTATTTTTTTTATTTGTGGCCTCACCCGGGTGGGGACACAGGCTCTATGGAGGCCGTCAGGGTCAAGCGCGTACGTCCCTTCAAGGAGGGAGCACAAACCCTTGCTGGCCCGTGATGGGGAAGGGAGGATGCCGATAGACTGACTCTACCAGCTTACATCAGCCTAACCGATCAGTCTGTCTGTCAAGGAGGACTGGTGTGTCTCTGGAAGGCGTGAGCGTGGGTTCCCTTTGTTGGGTGCAGGACCAGAGTGCTCGGAGCAGAAAACAATGGGAAGAGAGCCTCAGTGCGGCCACCTTGATCTAAAGAAAAAACACAACCTTCAGTACAGAACCAATATGTTAAGGAATGGCTGGAAAAAAAAAAGGCATCGTTTCAATTTTTTTGTTCCTAACGATGGCGCTGATGTTTTCATGCCGGGAAGTTCTTGCCTATCCTGCAGTGATGCGTTAAAATGGTCTGGGGCGCAACACTGACACAACAGTGACACAACAGCAAGGCATTTCCCAGTGAACCACAAAACCAGTACATAAACATTATGTTTGTCAAGGGTCGTCCTGCAGTACATGTACAATACGCGTCGTAACGTCCCCCCCTCCCTCCTGCCTTCACCAGCAGGGACCGTCAGTCACGCCGGACCAGAGACATTTTAGGGTTGCCAGCTGTTCCTTAAAATATGTATTGGTTCTGTAGTGGAGGTTGTGTTCCTTACTTTTCTTAGCTCAAGGTGGCTGCCCTGAGGCTCTCTTTCCACTGTCTTTCACTCAGCACTCTCGTCCTGCGGCGAACACAGGGAACCCGCGCTCACTTGTACACAGAGACGCGCCAGTCCTGTCCAAAGACTGACTTGGTCGGCCAGGCGGTCGTCAGCCGATGGTCGGTCTATCGGCATCCTCCCCTCCCTGCCATGAGCCGTCACCGGCAAGGGTCTGTGGCCGCTCGTAAACCACGGCATTTTTTGAGATTTTTTGTTGCTCATGAATCAAATCATGTGTAAAGTAAGGCACTGGTAAGGCCAGGTATGACTGTGTCACCCAGCCCTGGGGGGGGGTTTAGCATGGGGTAATTACAGCTAACAGTTGTTTTTATTATACGCCAGAATCTCAATCTCTCTCCTCCTGAGACTTGCCTCCATTATTTCCTTGCCTTACCTTGAAGTCCCTTTCTCCCATCCTTCTTTCATTTCCATCTCTCTCTCTCTCTCTCTCTCTCTCTCTCTCTCTCTCTCTCTCTCTCTCTCTCTCTCTCTCTCTCTCTCTCTCTCTCTCTCTCCTCTACACCCTCTTCTCTCCCTTCCCTTAATAGTTTCCATTCATTTCCTTCCATTTATTTATGTTCTCAAGTCCCCCATTGATGAATTTTGTATTTCCAGATTTCTGTTGATGGGGAGGAGGAGGAACAAAGAAGAAGAAGAGAAGGAAGAACAAGAAGATAACAAAAGGAACAGGAAGAATGAAAGAATAGAGAAACAACACACACACACACACACACGGAGAGGAACACGAAAAACACAATATTTTCTTTTGCTTTAATTTTTATTAGTTCATATTTTCACAACAGCTTTCAAGGTTCCACAGTGTAATCTGCACACACACACACACAAACCATGGTACTCAGCGCATTGCACTCTGGTATTTTCTGGCGGACAGCTGCGTCAAAGAACACAAATGGACGTCACAAAATAACAGTTTCAACGCAAACTTTGTCGTTGGTTGTGTCGGTGCGAGAGTTTTTGAGGCTGGAGAATGATGAACGCAATGTGCTGAATACTGTCACTGCTGCTAACAGATGTATACCAACATACAGATTCACTCAGGATATACACATACAATATATATATATATATATATATATATATATATATATAATATATATATATATATATATATATATATATATATATATATATATCAACTATTGATTTCTTTTGCTCCCTGGACGTTTTATGGCATCGTTCCGGGAGAAAACTCTCCCAGTAAAATTTCATCAAAATTGGACAACATTTAGGGGTGGCGCAAGGCGATTGAATTTTCGGCTGTTTTGTCCCAGGAAGGAATGATGACATCATATTGTGATTGCATCATGCACTTCACTTATTCTTATACGGTTGTAGCAGATCGGTGAGCCACCAGCCAATCACGACTGACTGCAGCCGCCTGGCACACTGTGTCACTGTGTGTGTCAACTTGATTGGCTGACTCACACGCAGCGACGCAGTGTGTCAGGCGGCTGTAGTCAGTGGTCACCCAGCTTTCAGACCAGCTGCAAGGTTCCCGCGGAGACGAAGCAAGCCATGGCTGTGGCGATGGAGGAAAATGACGATGAGGATGAGGGAGATGAGGACGTCCCCAAGAGGATTCATCTGAAGAAGGGGCCCGCTCCTCCGAAGCCACACGAAGAAGGACGAGCAGCTCCAGTCCTTGCTCGGTGTTGTGGCGGACCACAGCAAGAGGTTCTCGGTGGCTTCGAAGGCGTCCCTGACGACTCTGCTACAGTGAGTGCCTCGCAAACATGACACCCCCGTCTTGGAGCGGCTAACACCCAAACGGTGTCACCTTGTCTGGGGGGGACCCAGACGCGGCCAGGGTATAAACTTCACATGTCTTGCGCCACCACTAAATATTATTAAATAGAGATAAAACTTAACAGGCGAAAGTTTCTCTATAATATTCACCTAAAACTGCCTGGGAAAAAAAGAAACTCCTAATTTTTTTTTTCACCCCCTACCTTGTGGACCACCCTAATATATATATATCAGCTCACAGGACCCTTATGGTGTTGACATACCCCCCAGCCACATGAAGGAGTCCCCCCCTTCCCCAGTGTTCCTGTTTTTGCTCCATCATTAAAAAAGTAATTACCAAGTGTGTATTATTTCAACTTAAATGAAGATGTGCAGGTCACTTTATGACCTGAGAGAGAGAGAGAGAGAGAGAGAGAGTAATAAATAAATGGAGAAATAAGTAACAAAATTAACTGAGAACTAAATGACAAAAAAAAACTAACTAAAGAAACTCGACTGTAAACTATAAGTGTATGTAAGTGTATAAGTGTCCTTGGTAGTAAAGTGTGTGGTCCATCACAGGACTGGCTGTCCCTGGACTGACTCCCTCTGCTCCTTCTTGGACTGTATGTAAGTAAGTGTATAAGTGTCCTTAGTAGTAAAGTGTGTGGTCCATCACAGGACTGGCTGGCCCTGGACTGACTCCCTCTGCTCCTTCTTGGACTGTATGTAAGTGTATGTAAGTGTATAAGTGTCTTTAGAAGTAAAGTGTGTGGTCCATCACAGGACTGGCTGGCCCTGGATTGACTCCCTCTGCTCCTTCTTGGACTGTATGTAAGTAAGTGTATGTAAGTGTATAAGTGTCCTTGGTAGTAAAGTGTGTGGTCCATCACAGGACTGGCTGGCCCTGGACTGACTCCCTCTGCTCCTTCTTGGACTGTATGTAAGTGTATGTAAGTGTATAAGTGTCCTTGGTAGTAAAGTGTGTGGTCCATCACAGGACTGGCTGGCCCTGGACTGACTCCCTCTGCTCCTTCTTGGACTGCTGCGGACTGTGCTGATTCTGGAGTCTTGCCTTCCATCCTGTCAACAAGAGAGCCATCAATATATAGCATATTCTGTAGAATGTATCACATTAATGCCTGTTTGAGGAACACTGAATTCAGAAAGTGTGTATCCTTTCAATAAAGTGGTAGGCAGAGATGGCAGTGCCTCCATAACACCTACTGAGAAACATGACATTGAATTACTACATGAAAGAAAACATTATTGCAGGTAACACACACACACACACACACACACACACACACACACATAAGGAAAGGTTAGAGAGGCCAGAATGGTACCCGGGGAAGGAATTGTCTGCCACACCAGAACAGATTGAAGGAAATGAAGTTCATGACGCTGGAGGCGAGGAGGAGGCGGAGAGGGGGCTTAGAGCTTTGTATAACTTAACTGTAGTCGTGCAGATTTTCCTTCGGGGGCGGACTTGGCGTGAGTGGCGGTGTCTGCGCCGCTCACTGGCTGTTGTTTGCTAGGTCTGAGCTGCGGCAATATCGCTGCCATGACACAGTCTCTGCTGCTTAAAGTCAACACATTTGTTATATAAATGTAGTTATTCTTGTAATGGCTCTTCCTTGTGGCTATTTATCGCCCACAAATATTATAAACATATTTCAGGAGTAATGGAAGCACTGAAAGAAATGACAAGGTTCTTGCCAATGTTTACGTTAGGCAGCATCACTACACAGGACCAAAAATATACCAAGAAATCTCACAGTGAATGAGTTACTTAACGAGTGACATTGTGTACCCTGGCAATTTGTAGCAGTGAAAAGTAATTAAAAAAGTCTGGCACCAACAGTTGCTTCAGCCGCTGGACATTGTCCGCTTGCGTGCAGTTCCGACTTAATTTTGTTATGGATGTTGTTTTGTATTTATTTACAATAGTTCAAAAGGCACACACTTATCAATAAAGATATTATTGCATTAGTTTTCATTGGTGCAATCTGTTGCCTACAGCTCACACAGGGTTTTGGTAGGAATACAGAGTCAATTTTGTGCGCGTTGGAACAAGTTAAGAATTGTCCAGTGAGCGCCAGCACCGTCACCCAAGCAATGGTGCCAAGTCCACCCTGAAGGCTCAGGCCGCCAGGAACCGACTATAGTGAAGTGGACAGAGTGGACAGGAGCGACCTGGTTGTGTTGGCGGCGGCATCAGCGGCTGGGTCGTGCACGGACGAACATTGGCCCCGTAATAATTGGTTGTGTCATTTAATTGTTACGGCCATACTGTCATCTAATTGTAATGGGGAGAACAGCTGTAAGTCCGACCTGCTGGTAACATTGAGCTCTTTACGAAGGAAGGAAGGAAGGAGAGAACAGTGATGACGGCAGTGCCAGGAGGAAGGAGAGAAACATGTGCTCACCTCGGCATCCCCTCTGCCTAACGACGCTGACCCGAGGCGGTTAAGAACTCAATGTGAATGCCGATGTTTTCCGTCCAGGTCCGGCACCAGTAATTACTACCCAGGAGACATGACCCGCTGAGGCTGACAACACCCCAGGTCACCACCACTTGGAGCCAGTCAGTCAGGCAGGTCGTAGTAATTCCTCGCCACACACACACGTGAAGTAGTAGATCCCAAGTTACTGTGACGGCCTTTAATCTTAAAAGCACAACGCCTAAAGCAGAGGCAACAAGTCCACTCCACCAAGTACAAAGCCTTCCTGAGAACCTCTGAGACGGTAATCAGTGACAAACTAAATACCAGTGAGGACGAAAAGCTTGGAACACTGGGAAGCCAAATGAGACGGTGCCAACTTGTTGCCTCCTCCGGGGCAGGGTACAAGGCAGCGGCAGGGACACATCGCATTCACGTGTAAACAACTGGCCCAAGCCGAAGGATGGTGACGCAAAGGAGTGTTCCGGCAGGATGTCGTAAAGTGCTGAAAAAGAAGACTGGCTCACCGGGAGACTGACCTCTCCATTTTCCTTGCAAGAAAGATGGCGCGCCAAGATATCAGACCCCAGGAGACAGGACACAACCCCCGATTAATACCTGCTAAACTGCTGGCTGGGCAGGGGCTACGTAGGGTATCGGAGAAGCCACCCAAATTTTTCCACTCCGCCTGGGAATCGAACCCGGGCTCTCTGGGCTGTGAGCCGAAAGTGCTAACCACTGTACCACGAAGCCCCCAACTGACTGCAGAGGAAATTTACAAGAGAACAGTCACTTACAAGAAGTTAAACTATAATCAAGTGTGCCTTACCACTTGAGGGTCGTCAAAGTCATACATGATGTGCTCCAGCATGTACTGTCGGCCACAAACCCACAAAGACAACCACTGCCGGGGTTTCCTGCTTCATACCGGGCAGGACGCCAAGGATGCGCTGACCAATAGCAGACTTTTTAGCACTCTGGAAAACACATCAAAATGGTTACTTCTCCCAAACTGCTTACTAAAGTGCTGACTGTCACAAGTTACAATACAATAATACAGATATCTCTCTTGTGTCATTAATTTACAGCTTCCTTAGTTACCCTCCCAGGCCCTGTTCACACTGTGCTGACTCTGGGCCACGACAACCCACCAACTCTTAGGCCCCCTTCACACTGTGCCAAATCAGCATCCGCCGATCGTTTCTAGACCTCTCTGTGCGACCCTTTCACATCAACATTTCGCACCCAAGACCTCGTGTACACCGAGTCGCTGGATTGTCGCGGCCCAGAAAGTTGGAAAGTTTGGTTTAGTGGGCGCAACATCTGTGGTCATGTGCCAGAGAGGGACAGGAGGGGAAGGAATTATAGGAGAAGGGAACAGTTGGAAAGTTTGGTTCAGTGGGCGCAACATCTGTGGTCATGTGCCAGAGAGGGACAGGAGGGGAAGGAATTATAGGAGAAGGGAACAGTTGGAAAGTTTGGTTCAGTGGGCGCAACATCTGTGGTCATGTGCCGGAGAGGGACAGGAGGGGAAGGAATTATAGGAGAAGGGAACAGACCCCAGGAGACGGGACACAACCCCCGATTAATACTTGGTACCCATTCACTGCTGGGTGGACAGGGGCGTAGGGTATCGGAAAAGCCGCCCAAATTTTTCCACTCCACCCGGGAATCGAACCCGGGCTCTCTCGGTTGCGAGCCGAGAGTGCTAACCACTGCACCACGAAGCCCCCTAAGACAAATAGATGCCAAGCCTTAATGTAAGTTCAACTTTGAATATTACGTATGTTTTTAGTAAATATATCAGTGTACAATTAAAAGCTTCCAAATATAATAGTAACATTCTAATGTACAATTCATCCATATTGTAAGTTCAACTCTGATTATTATAATTTTAGTAAATATATCGGTGTACAATTAAAAACTTTCAACTATAATAGTAAAATTAATGTACAATTCCAGCAATACTCACAGGATTTTCAAGTTCAGCCGAGGTATGTTGAGCCTCTGCATGAAGATCAACAGCTTGAGAGTCTTCAACAATACGCTGGATGGTCACTGTTATGAACTCATCCAAAGAGTCCTCAGCAGCAGGCCCTTCTCATCAGAGTGTGACCAGCCAGCACGCTTCCTGTCTGGAGATATTTCCTTGCCATATGCCATGTCTGGAAAACATTAGTGTACAGAATAACGCCTTTGAGCCACCATTCTTCAATTGCAGGGAAGTCACTACATGAAAGCACAAGATTTTTTATTTTTGATAAATGGTGAAAAAAATTGTAGTTGACAATGAGCCCTCTATTGGGGATGAGAAGTGAGCACTGTGTTGTAGTCAAGCCTCACCCGTTCCTTTCCTGTACAGTACAAGTCAACAACCTGTATCAACAACAAAGTGTCTAGCCTTCAGATAATACTTCACACGTTTTGTTTTACCCTTCATCACTTTTGTATTCATTATTTAAAATTATTTAACATATAAATACAAAGAATAAACAAAAAAATAACACACACACACACACACGCACAAAAAATGTCCAAGCCTGTGAGTCAGAACAACAGTGGCCGCCTTAGCATACACACTGTACAGTGTGAAGTGGCAAATATATATATAATATATATATATATATATATATATATATATATATATATATATATATATATATATATATATATATATATATATAGATAGGTAGGTGGTATGAACTGGTAGCATACTGGACCCACATTCACTGCGTGATGGACGACGGGTTCGAATCCTCACGCTACCACTTGGATTTTCAGTCACCACCAAGTGGCTTAAAACTACCCACATGCTGTCCTGAAGACCACCCATCAACCCGGACTCTGAGGAAGCCGTCCAAGCGAATCAAGAACGAGTTCCGGGGGGCAGCATGAGCCAATGCAAGATGGCGCCACTATAAACACTCGCCTGCGCCAGAACGGGCTGGGCCGACCATCAGGCCCCACCTGGAAGAAAGCCTTGGGCCGACCATCAGGCCCCACCTGAAGAAAACCTTGGGCCGACCATCAGGCCCCACCTGAAGAAAGCCTTGGGCCGACCATCAGGCCCCACTGGAAGATGCCTACCGGCGCAATAGGCAACGAAAAAAAAATAAAAAAAAATATATATATATATATATATATATATATATATATATATATATATATATATATATATATATATATATATATATATATATATATATATATATATAATGTACCAAAATCATGTTTTGAGTTACTTTGAAGTTAGTGCATTTGAATAGAGATTTGAGTTCACCAACTGATGTTTTCATGCTGGTATTAGTAAAATGACTATGCATAATAAAAAATTTAAAACCACATATAATTAAACCACAATACCTGATACAAAGATACACAAAAAAACACTAGCTGGTTTTATTGATGTTTCTTAAACCAGGGGAGTCAAACTCATGGCCCGCAGGATAGTCATAAATGGCCCGCGGTATCACGGTAACTTTAATCTTGTCTGTATTTTCTACCCTTGTTGGCCCCCAAGACGGCACTTCAGAGTAAGAATTGGCCCTCCAAGGGTTTTGAGTTTGACACCCCTGGCCCTGGTTTAAACCTGCTGTACATAATTCAAATCTTACATATAGTTAAAACCACAATACTGATGAAACTAACAAGATACACACAAAAGAAAAGAACAAAAATGGTTTTATTAGTTGGTTTAAACCACTGTTTTCTTATTGGTTTATACCGTTTGGTTTAAACTCCTGCCTCAAAGAACAGTATGACATTCTACAGCATCCCTCTGAGAGAGAAGACTCTCCCAAAACCCTCTTCCATGAGGTGCAATGGACAACTGAGTGACAAGGCTTTCAGTCCAGGAGACGTACTAGAAGCCATCACCGAAATGTCCCCCAACTCTGAACCTGACAACATTCCTGCAGCCCTACTCAGGAATTGTAAAAATGAGCTCTCACACCCGCTTTCCATTCTCTTCCATAAATCACTGGACACGGGGGAAAGTTTTGCTTAGTGGGCGTAACATCTGTGGTCATATGTCGGAGAGAGACAGAAGGGGAAGGAATTATAGGAGAAGGGAACAGACCCCAGGAGACGGGACACAACCCCCGATTAATACCTGGTACCCATTCACTGCTGGGTGGACAGGGGCTACGAAAGGGTATCGGAAAAGCCGCCCAAATTTTTCCACTCCGACCGGGAATCGAACCCGCGCTCTCTGGGTCGTGAGGTGAGTGTGCTAACCACTGCACCACGAAGCCCCCTAAGGCAGATCACGGCTTACTCCTCCACACACTCAAGGAACTGGGAAGCGGAGGAAGAGTAAGAGTCTGGCTGCACAGAAATCATACTTTCCGCTCACCACACACCGCTGGAACAGCCTCCCTCAACAGACTGCGGTACAATAGACACATTCAAAAAACAAATACACACTCACTTGTCACCACAACACACCAACACTAACAATTACACTTGATTCACTTCCCTCCCTTGTTCACTCGGCTCCCCGTCCCCCCAACAGCCAACAAATATGCGTGTTATGCACCTTCTTTGGTGCCCTGCGCATTATTATCCAAATCCAGAAAGGGCGCTGGGTGGCGGTGTTCCGCGGGCGGCGTCCAGCACGTGTTGGTTTGTTTACGTTTGGGTGCTGCTGCTGCTGCTGCTGATGATGATGACTGCCCTTTGCAACGGCGCCTCCTGACATTGTTATTAAGCACCTATATAGCTATCTTCTCTTATTAATAAAGTGATTCTTCTCTGATTTTCCAACACTGTGTTTTGCTTCCCTTCCATTTTTGTTGTGTTGGTCAAAAGGGAAATGTTAGGATAAGTGTCCGTGTCGGGCACCACAATAACTTAATTACTCTTCAGCCTCGCAGGATTTGCACGACCAAAATTAAAAAAATGAAAATACATCCAATACATTTATCTAAACTTAGAGAGAGAGAGAGAGAGAGAGAGAGAGAGAGAGAGAGGGGTGATCCAGAAAATCAATTTAGGGGGGGCCCGATGGTAAAATTTCATGTTAGCGACAGCCTCAAAACAGTGAAGACCAATGGATAGTGATGGCGGTTCTTCGTTTAAAATCCGCAGCTCCCGAGCGATCAATTACGTATATGTGACAAATATTTATTTCTTGTATATATATATATATATATATATATATATATATATATATATATATATATATATATATATATATATATATATATATATATATATATATGAAATGTAATCAATATTTCAGCTGGCAAGCAATAACAAGAAACAATTCAAATTGTACATCCGACCAGTGAAAAGGCAGATCTGAACAGGTAGAAATCATCACCATACGAGCATTCGAAGATAACTAACGTTTATTTCGATATGTAAGCAGCAAGTTTTTTTTTTTTTTTTACAACAAAGGAGGCGTGAGGTAGAGAAAGACCGAGGAATGGCAGCCTCCATTCCAGAGACAATCACCTCTGTGATGCGCTGAGCACACACAGAGGGGTCTCTATCCTGGAAGCAATAATCATTCCACGGGAAATCGGAAAAGTACATCCTCAGGTCGTCCCACCGAGCTGAAGCAAAATGCCAGAAGCATCGCCTCTTCGATGGGTCCAGAGGGTGTACAGGAGCGATAGGACAGGATGCAGAAATAAGATTGTGATCGGAGGAGCCCAACGGAGAGAACAGTTTGACAGAATAACCAGAAGGGTTTGAGGTAAGGAAGAGGTCTAGAATGTTGGGCCGGTCTCCAAGACGGTCGGGAATACATGTAGGGTGCTGGACCAATTGCTCTAGGTCGTTGAGGATAGCAAAGTTGTAGGCTTGTTCACCAGGGTGGTCAGTGAAAGAGGATGAAAGCCAATGCTGGTGGTGAACATTGAAATCTTCTAGGATGGAGATTTCAGCAGAGGGAGAGTGGGTCAAGATGTGCTCCACTTTAGAATTCAAATAGTCAAAGAATTTTACATAGTTGGTAGAGCTAGGTGAGAGATAAACAGCACACCTTCTCTTCCTTACCGAAACACAGGTTTCTGAGGCTACCGACAGGAATCTCTACTCTGTTCCCTCCTACTATCTCTATCCTAAATTTCAATCCAAAGCTGGATGTTGTGCCTACGTGCGCAACGACATCACTTGCTCTCGTGCCCACGACCTTGACTCTTCTGAATTTTCCACCATCTGGCTAAGACTTCATTGTCATTCTATTACTAAATACATCTGTGCTGTTTATCTCTCACCTAACTCTACCAACTATGTAAAATTCTTTGACTATTTGAATTCTAGAGTGGAGCACATCTTGACCCACTCTCCCTTCGCTGAAATCTCCATCCTAGGAGATTTCAATGTTCACCACCAGCTTTGGCTTTCATCCTCTTTCACTGACCATCCTGGTGAGCAAGCCTACAACTTTGCTATCCTCAACGACCGAGAGCAGTTGGTCCAGCACCCTACACGTAGCTATTCCCGACCGTCTTGGAGATAGGCCCAACATTCTAGACCTCTTCCTTACCTCAAACCCTTCTGCATATTCTGTCAAACTGCTCTCTCCGTTGGGCTCCTCCGATCACAATCTTATTTCTGTATCCTGTCCTATCGCTCCTCTACACCCTCTGGACCCACCGAAGAGGCGATGCTTCTGGCCTTTTGCTTCAGCTCGGTGGGACGACCTGAGGATGTACTTTTCCGATTTCCCGTGGAATGATTATTGCTTCCAGGATAGAGACCCCTCTGTGTGTGCTCAGCGCATCACAGAGGTGATTGTCTCTGGAATGGAGGCATACATTCCTTGTTCTTTCTCTACTCCTCACGCTAAAAAGCCTTGGTTTAATCACGCTTGTTCTCGTGCTGTCAATGATAGAGAGGTAGCTCACAAAAGGTACCAGAGCCTTCAAACTAATGCTAATTATGAACTTTACATTTCTGCCCGAAATCGTGCCAAATCTATTCTCCGACTAACCAAAAATTCTTTCATTAATAGAAAATGTCAAAACCTTGCTTTCTCTAACTCTTCCCGTGACTTCTGGCATCTAGCCAAAAACATCTCCTCCAACTTCACTTCTTCATCTTTCCCTCCACTCCTCAGTCCTGACGGCAACACTGCCGTCTCATCTATCTCTAAGGCTGAACTCTTCTCTCAAACTTTTTCTAAAAACTCCACTCTGGACGATTCTGGGCATATTCCTCCTACTTATCCCCCTCTGACTCCTTTATGCCTGTTATAAAGATTCTTCAAAATGATGTTTTCTATGCCCTCTCTGGCCTCAATCCTCAGAAGGCTTATGGACCTGATGGAGGTCTCCTATTGTCCTTAAAAACTGTGCCTCCGTGCTGTCACCCTGCCTGGTCAAACTCTTTCGCCTCTGCCTGTCAACATCTAACTTTCCTTCTTGCTGGAAGTATGCCTTCATACAGCCTGTACCTAAGAAGGGTGACCGCTCCAATCCCTCAAACTACCGTCCTATAGCTTTACTTTCTTGTCTATCTAAAGCTTTTGAATCAATCCTTAACCGGAAGATTCAAAAGCACCTTTCCACTTCTGACCTTCTATCTGATCGCCAGTATGGGTTCCGCAAGGGGCGTTCTACTGGTGATCTCCTAGCCTTCTTAACTGACTCTTGGTCATCCTCTCTTAGCCGTTTCGGTGAAACTTTTGCTATTGCGCTGGACATATCAAAAGCTTTTGATAGGGTCTGGCACAAATCTTTGCTTTCCAAACTACCCTCCTACGATTTCTATCCTTCTCTCTGTACCTTTATCTCCAGTTTCCTTTCTGACCGTTCTATTTCTGCCGTGGTAGAGGGTCACTGATCTTCCCCTAAATCTATTAACAGTGGTGTCCCACAGGGTTCTGTCCTATCTCCCACTCTTTTTCTGTTGTTCATTGATGATCTTCTTTCCAAAACGAACTGTCCTATCCATTCCTACGCCGATGATTCCACTCTGCATTACTCAACTTCTTTTAATAGAAGACCCACCCTTCAGGAACTTAACGACTCAAGACTGGAGGCTGCAGAACGCTTAGCCTCAGCCCTTACTATTATTTCCGATTGGGGCAAGAAGAACCTGGTGTCCTTCAACGCCTCAAAAACACAGTTTCTCCACCTATCCACTCGACACAATCTTCCAAACAACTATCCCCTATTCTTTGACAACACCCAGCTATCACCTTCCTCAACACTAAACATCCTCGGTCTATCCTTAACTCAAAATCTCAACTGGAAACTTCATATCTCATCTCTTACTAAATCAGCTTCCTCGAGGTTGGGCGTTCTGTACCGTCTCCGCCAGTTCTTCTCTCCTGCACAGTTGCTGTCCATATACAGGGGCCTTGTCCGCCCTCGTATGGAGTATGCATCTCATGTGTGGGGGGGGCTCCACTCACACAGCTCTTCTGGACAGAGTGGAGGCTAAGGCTCTTCGTCTCATCAGCTCTCCTCCTCATACTGATAGTCTTCTACCTCTTAAATTCCGCCGCAATGTTGCCTCTCTTTCTATCTTCTATCGATATTTCCACGCTGACTGTTCTTCTGAACTCGCTAACTACATGCCTCCCCCCCTCCCGCGGCCCCGCTGCACTCGACTTTCTACTCATGCTCATCCCTATACTGTTCAAACCCTTTATGCAAGAGTTAACCAGCATCTTCACTCTTTCATCCCTCACGCTGGTAAACTCTGGAACAATCTTCCTTCATCTGTATTTCCTCCTGCCTACGACTTGAACTCTTTCAAGAGGAGGGTATCAGGACACCTCTCCTCCCGTATTTGATCTTCCTTTCGGCCACCACTTTTGTTTCTTTTTTAGGAGCAGCGTGTAGCGGGCTTTTTTTTTATTATTGTTTTCTTTTTTTGTGTGCCCTTGAGCTGCCTCCTTTGTTGTAAAAAAAAAAAAAAAAAAAAAAAAAAAAAAAAATATGTATTTAGTAATAGAATGACAATGAAGTCTTAGCCAGATGGTAGAAAATTCAGAAGAGTCAAAGTTGTGGGCACGAGAGCAAGTGATGTCGTTGCGCACGTAGGCGCAACATCCAGCTTTGGATTGAAATTTAGGATAGAAATAGTAGGAGGGAACAGAGTAGAGATTACTGTCAGTAGCCTCAGAAACCTGTGTTTCGGTAAGGAAGAGAAGGTGAGGTTTAGAGGAGGAGAGATGATGTTCCACAGAATGAAAATTAGAGCGAAGACCGCGAATGTTGCAGAAATTGAGAAGAAAGAGGTTCGAGGAGTTACCAAGACACCTCTCGGGTCGGCAGCCAGAAGGAGAGTCATCCCTGGGGGAGTTTGTCCCAGGAGTCCCCCCAGGCGGGGACTCCGAGGCTTGTTGTAGGTGCGCCATTTTGAAATTTGAATTTTGGGAAAAGGTGTATATGTTGTGTGAATGTAGTGGGTTGTGGATAAAGAGAGGATCTGTCTTTAGAGAGCATGCTGAACTACTCTCCGGTGTTGGTGAGACAATAGGGAAACGGTTAGTGAGGACATGGGAAGGGTCTTTGGAGGGCTTCAGCTCCCTTCTTACCTCCCATATATACCTCACTGGGAGTGGCTTGCGCCCGTTCGGTAGGTGTCTTCCTACCTACTCCAGCCATAATGCAGGTCATATATAAATTACAAACCTAACCTTTACAAAAGAGTTAACATGTAAACACAGCTGAAGATAAAAATGAATTCTTATAGGGCTTCTTTTACATGGGATTGAGGTAACACATTTGCAAAGATTGGCTGATTTAAAGAAATATATTTACAAATTCCCACGTATTCAACAAGTGCCTCACTTAGCAAAGAGTAGTCGGCGGTTTTTTTCGCCGAATTTGCCGAACTCTCGACTGAAATGTGGATATCATAGTGGAGGGCAAGTCCATTCAGGCGCTCTTGGCCGACGGTAGGCTAATCCTCAGATAGGTTTTCAGCCTTTTCAATTCTGAGAAAGACCTCTCGGCTTCCGCGTTGGAGACTGGAAGCGTCAATAGAGTTTTCAAGAGAATGGCGAGATTGGGGAACATGCTGGTGCTGGCGTGTGCCTGGGCTTCTTTGATAGTTTGGAAGACCGGAGCAGATAATGCCCAGCGCCTTCACGAGTGTCAGGGATTCCATGTCGAGCTCGTAGAGCTTTGCCGCTTGAAGCACAGCCGCAACATCCGTTTTGGGGTCTTTGAAGAGTTGCTTGAGCTGAAGTGCGACAGGCACTGTGTCGTCACCGAACCAACTCTTCAACTCGGCCAAGACGTGGTCCACGAACGGAATGTACACCGCCCGGCGGTAGTACTCCTCAGCATTCTCGCTCGGAACATTTGATCGCTGGGTCTGTCGTCCACAGAGTCGTGGCACAGGGATGGTGTCATGCGATGACCCCACCTCGGCCAAAACCTCTTCCGCTTTCATGAACACGATGTGGGAATAATTCTCCGCATCTGCTCTGAGCTTGGCCAAAATGGTCTCCATGCCACGAAATGTGGCATAGGCTAACACCAGGTCGCCATCTTTTCTCTGAAGAGTTCGGCTCGGCTCGAGAGTATGCGTCAATATACACTCCATTACAACCAGTCCAACGAGAAAGCGGGGATCACGTATGGCGATGAGGAACCCAGCGGTGGCGTCAAGCTGCATGTGAAGAATGAGGTCACAAAGATTTTTCCTAGGCCTTTAAATCTTGCTCTATAATATTCAATATACGATTCCGTAACTTAAATACTGAAAATAAATAAAGAAAATCCTGAGTTCTCCAGAAATGCAACAGAAAGGTACCAGTTTTCGTTTTGACTCTCTCAGAAAGTGGACATCCCCGGGTACGGCGTACTATGGCCCTGTACGAGTATATAGATTGTTAGAAGAGTGCGGGGCCCATAAGAGAGCGGGGCCCTGGGCACGTGCCCGTTGTGCCCTGGCCCTGCAGGAGAGTGAAAAATTACATCAGACACCGAAAGAATTGAAATCTTGCCTGAGCATCCCGTCCACCTCCGCATAGTAAAGCCCAAGGAACCTATAGAGGAGGATTTTTTTAAAGTTTGGAGGACAGCGTCCAGAGCTATCTAGCGGCGGCCGGCTTCGCTCCCCAGCTCTCTAGCTTTTTAGATATATTTTATGTTTTCTAAATTCATGGGTATTTCAAATATTTAGTTATCCTAATATTTTTTGGGGGGCCCCGGGCCATCTGCCCCCCCCGTATCCGCGCCTGCATATGCCTACAGCCGACGACACGTTCCGTATTATAGCTGCAGCACATTATAAGCGAGTCAGTTCTGTACCCACTATTCGCATACACTCGAGATTTTCTGGGGGGGGCGGAGATTTTTTGAGGGACCCAGGCCCCCTGGGCCCCCCCCCTGTATCCGCCCTTGATTGTAACACAACCACCACCACGTGGAACAGCAAGAACTCAGTGCCGTGCCTTTGTTCCCCGCCCGGTGAATCTGAGTCACCGTCAAGTGGCGGCGATGGTTACTATACTGAACAGTGACCATTCAACAACACACACACACACACACACACACACACACACACACACAGCACGATACAGTTTAGCACAGCGGGAGGAGTCATGTGGCACGTTTTTTGAGGCGTGTGTGCTTCTGAGAAAACGAAATATTGCTAACACGAGAAAATAATCCTACAATTAACTCTTCGTGTTCAACTGCTGTTGCTGTAGTAGTAGTAGTAGTAGTAGTAGTAGTAGCAGTAGTAGCAGTAGTAGTAGTGGTAGTAGTAGTAGTAGTGGTAGTGGTAGTAATAGTAGTGGTAGTAATAGTAGTAGTAGTAGTAGTAGTAGTAGTGGTAGTAGTAGTAGTCGATGTGGTAGGTAGGTAGTTTGAGATAGCCAGCACGTGACTGTTTAAAACAAAAGGCAGCCTTCAGCGGACACATCGTGCCGGTGTCGTGTTCCTGGCTACCCTCTGTTCCTGGCGGTCCGATCATTATGAAAACGATCTGTGTACGCAGCTGGCCGCGTGTACATGGCTGTCCCCCCAGTGTTTTCAAGCACGGGAGGGAATATTGTTTTATTGTTTCAGAGGAAAAACATTCATGAATCCAGTACGACGCTCTGTTTTGTAAAAAAGTGAGGTGAAGGGTCAGTAAACAGCCTTCATGCAATGATTCATGAGTAAATTTACGGGAAATAGCATCTTGCTATTTTCAAAACAACAAAACTGTCTTCATGTGCATATGCAGGACCGTCATTTTGGCAGATATTTTGGGGGCTAGAGGGCAGCATAGGTTCATGAGGTGGGTAAGGGGGGGAGGGGGGACGAACGAAGTGAGCGTAGCCATGCTGATGCGTGAGAACAGCTGTTATCAACAAGTCTTTGTTTGTCAACATTCGCTTCTGAGCATGCGCAATTCGCGGGAGGACAGCCAGGAACAGGGGGACATCCAAGAACATAACACCGGCCATGACGCAGCTCGCTACACGCACAGCCCCAGGCACCTCACCACTCCCGGACACTGCAGGGACTCAACTCGCATCCTTCCCGGCCGGCACGGTATATCCACTCAGCCACAAAGGTTCCTAGCTAGGTGGGTTGTGTAGAGAGAAGAAGAGAAAGAAAAAAAGGCGCCCTTCCTGGTTAAGTCGGTCACGTGTTGCTGCTGGTGGTCATTACTCCCCGACACGCCTGGCATCGTCCTTCCCGGCCGGCACGTTACCGACTCAGCCACGAGGCCGCTCCAGAACACACGTGTGTGCGGAGAGAAGAAAAGAGGTAGACCTTTTAGTGGATTTTATATGACGGTGCTCTCTTATACTACACACACACACACACACACACACACACACACACACACACACACCCCTAAGCAATATTTCTGAGGTGTGAACAGGGGAACAAGGAAACATGGAAATGCAGGCAACAAAAAGCCTATTGGCTGATTACGAGGTCGCCCGCTTGGGTGATTTAGTCTGCTCGACCGCCACTTGGGGCTTGATGAGCAGATGAAAGCACCTCGATATTGAGAAGCAGATGAAAGCCCCTCGTTATTCTGTTTACTCCCGGCGCAGCAAAATGACGGTCGATTCTTTAATTGAAGGAGTTGATGGTATTCGCATTTACTACTTCTGAGGGAAGATTGTTCCAGTGGCGGATGACTCGGTTTGAAAAGAAACTCCTTCCAATGTCTATGTTGCATCGACTCGACTGAATGGGTAAACCGTTATTTCTAGTTCTTGAGTTGGTCTGCAGTTCAAAGAATTTGGAGTAATCGACGTTATTGAACTTTTTTAGATACTTGAAGACTTGAATCATATCCCCTCGTAGGCGTCTTTTCTCCAATGTAAAGAGATTGAGTTGCTTGAGTCGTTCCTCGTACGATTGAGCCCTTAAGGTTGGAATCATCTTTGTTGCGCGTCGTTGAATCCTTTCCAGTAAAGCAATGTCCTTTCTGTAATAAGGAGACCATAACTGTACTGTATGCTCGAGGTGCGGTCTTACCATGGAATTATTATTATTATTGTTTTTTTACAACAAAGGAGGCAGCTCAAGGGCACACAAAAAAAGAAAAAAAAAAAAAAGCCCGCTACTCGCTGCTCCTAAAAAAGAAACAAAAGAGGTGGCCAAAAGCAGGATCAGATACGGGAGAGATGTCCTGATACCCTCCTCTTGAAAGAGTTCAAGTCGTAGGCAGAAGGAAATACAGATGAAGGAAGATTGTTCCAGAGTTTACCAGAGTGAGGGATGAAAGAGTGAAGATGCTGGTTAACTCTTGCATAAGGGGTTTGGACAGTATAGGGATGAGCATGAGTAGAAAGTCGAGTGCAGCGGGGCCACGGGAGGGGGGGAGGCATGCAGTTAGCAAGTTCAGAAGAGCAGTCAGCGTGGATATATCGATAGAAGATAGAAAGAGAGGCAACATTGCGGCGGAATTTAAGAGGTAGAAGACTATCAGTATGAGGAGGAGAGCTGATGAGACGAAGAGCCTTAGCCTCCACTCTGTCCAGAAGAGCTGTGTGAGTGGAGCCCCCCCACACATGAGATGCATACTCCATACGAGGGCGGACAAGGCCCCTGTATATGGGGCCAACTGCAACTGTGCGGGGGAGAAGAACTGGCGGAGACGGTACAGAACGCCCAGCCTCGAGAAAGCTGATTTAGTAAGAGATGAGATATGAAGTTTCCAGTTGAGATTTTGAGTTAAGGATAGACTGAGGATGTTTAGTGTTGAGGAACGTGATAGCTGGGTGTTGTCAAAGAATAGGGGATAGTTGTTTGGAAGATTGTGTCGAGTGGATAGGTGGAGAAACTGTGTTTTTGAGGCGTTGAAGGACACCAGGTTCCTCTTGCCCCAATCGGAAATAATGGTAAGGTCTGAGGCTAAGCGTTCTGCAGCCTCCAGCCTTGAGTCGTTATACAACGATAGCGTCACGTCTGGTGTTTTACACTCAAAGTTCCTCGCTATGAACCCGTGCATAGTGTTGGCTTTGATGTAGGCTTTTTTACAGTGATTCGCGTGTTTCAGGTCACTGCTGATAGTGACTCCAAGATCCTTTTCCTCCTGCATCGCCTGCAGAGGTCTCCCATTCATGATGTATGTGTGGTTACTATTTAGGGACCCAATGTGCATGACTTTGCATTTGTCAACATTAAAGGACATTTGGCATTTTTCCGACCATTCGATAATGTGATTGAGGTCTTTCTGAATGATTTTGCAGTCGGTCTTTGTGAGGGCCTCTCCACCAACCTTGGTGTCATCTGCAAATTTCGATATCAAGGAAGGAAGCAAGGAAGGAAGGAAGGAAGGAAGCAAGGAAGGAAGGAAGCAAGCAAGGAAGGAAGGAAGCAAGCAAGGAAGGAAGCAAGGAAGGAAGGTAGCAAGGAAGGAAGGAAGGAAGGAAGCAAGCAAGGAAGGAAGCAAGCAAGGAAGGAAGCAAGGAAGGAAGGTAGCAAGGAAGGAAGGAAGGAAGGAAGGAAGGAAGCAAGGAAGGAAGGAAGGAAGGAAGGAAGGAAGGAAGCAAGCAAGGAAGGAAGGAAGCAAGGAAGGAAGCAAGCAAGCAAGGAAGGAAGGAAGCAAAGCAAGGAAGGAAGCAAGGAAGGAAGAAAGCAAGCAAGGAAGCAAGCAAGGAAGGAAGAAAGGAAGGAAGGAAGCAAGGAAGGAAGGAAGGAAGCAAGGAAGCAAGGAAGGAAGGAAGCAAGGAAGGAAGGAAGGAAGGAAGCAAGGAAGCAAGGAAGGAAGGAAGGAAGGAAGCAAGGAAGGAAGGAAGGAAGGAAGGAAGGAAGGAAGGAAGCAAGGAAGGAAGGAAGCAAGCAAGGAAGGAAGGAAGCAAGGAAGGAAGGAAGCAAGGAAGGAAGGAAGGAAGGAAGCAAGGAAGGAAGGAAGGAAGGAAGCAAGCAAGGAAGGAAGGAAGGAAGGAAGCAAGGAAGGAAGGAAGCAAGGAAGGAAGAAAGCAAGCAAGGAAGGAAGCAAGGAAGCAAGCAAGGAAGGAAGAAAGCAAGCAAGGAAGGAAGAAAGGAAGGAAGGAAGCAAGCAAGGAAGGAAGGAAGGAAGAAGAGAAACTATTTAACACTCACCACTGGTTTGATGTCTGCCATATTACAAGTCCTTCCTCTTCTTCCTCTTCTCTCTCTGTGTCCTCCTCCTCTTCTTCTTCTTCTTCTTCTTCTTGTTGCTGTTCTTCCTGTTTAAACACTTGAGATGGTAATAAATTCATGAAATTCCTTTATGGATTTACTTTATTTATGTATTTTTTTTGTGTGTGTTCGTTTGTTTGTTTGCTGGTTTGTTAGGAAGCACAAGTGACACGAGGATTTTTTTAATTTAATTCAATTTGTTTACTTTTTTTCTTATTCAGTCAAGTTTGAGAGAGAGAGAGAGAGAGAGAGAGAGAGAGAGAGAGCGTGTGTGGCCAAATTGTATGTCTTTACAAGTTGCCCGTAACACGCTTTCACCTTTCATTTGTCCCTTCCTCTCCTTCCCCTCCCATTCCTTTCCTCCTCTCCCCACTGGCCTTTCTCCCCTCCCTTCTCCACCAGAAACTCCTCCCAGTCTCCCAGTAGTAATAGTAGTAGTAGTAGCAGTTATAGTGGGTTTATACACCCACATGACCCTATCACCAAAATCAAATGCCAAATTCTCTGTCTCTTTCAAGGTACGCTGGGTCCTTTTTTTTCAGTCAAAGGGTAAGGGTAAAACAAGGAATCAATAATGAAAAAAGCCCACCAGGCACTGCTCCTATAAAAACAAAAAAGAGAGGTCAATTTCGGGAGGAGAGGTGTCCTGATACCCTCCTCTTGAAAGAGTGCAAGTCGTAGGCAGGAGGAAATACAGACGAAGGAAGATTGTTCCAGTTCAACAGCGTGAGGGATGAAAGAGTGAAGATGCTGCTTAAATCTTGCATAAGGGATTTGGACAGTATAGGGATGAAAGAGTAAAGATGCTGGTTAACTCTTGCGTAAGGGATTTGGACAACACAGGGATGAAAGAGTGAAGATGCTGGTTAACTCTTGCGTAAGGGATTTGGACAACACAGGGATGAAAGAGTGAAGATGCTGGTTAACTCTTGCATAAGGGATTTGGACAACACAGGGATGAAAGCGTGAAGATGCTGCTTAAATCTTGCATAAGGGGTTTGGACAACATAGGGATGAAAGAGTGAAGATGCTGGTTAACTCTTGCGTAAGGGATTTGGACAGTATAGGGATAAGCTTGAGTAGAAAGTAGTTTTGTTATGATTGACGTTGAGATTTACCTTCAGTGTTTTGAGACACACACATTAAAGAATAAAGATGTCAATGAATTAATTTATATCAGTAGAAGTTGGTGCCTTGCAACACTGAATTGGGTTTGGATAGGAGAAAGTGAGGTCATTCCTCCATAAGGTGCTGGCTATCATGTGTATGAGGAATTCCTAAACTTGACCTAACAGAACCCAAAACAGCTACTTTAGTTCTTGACTCCGAAAACTCATCTATGCTTCCTTACTAATGAGACTTTCTCTACAACAAAGTGAGGTCATTCTTCATTGATTTATACCATTAGGTGCTAGCTATCATGTATTTGGAGATACCCTAAACTTAACCTAACAAAACCCCAAACAGTTACTATAGGACTTGACTCAGAAAACTCATCTATGCTTCCTTACTAATGAGACTTTCTATACAACAAAGTGAGGTCATTCTTTATGGATTCATATCCCAAGTTCCTGCCTATCCTGTGTTTTAAGATACCCTAAACATAACGTAACCTAACCAGTCCCACCTTAAGATGAAGCTGTTGGGGGCAAAGTCTGGGCTGGAGTGAAGCAGGTGATGAGGGAGTTGTATCTGCCTGAAGCCCTATAGGAGAGCGTCTGCCTTCCCTCAACGCCCTGGGTCACTGCACACCCAAACCATGACAGTGATTACATGGCTGGGTATTCTCAGACCAGGTAAACAACAGAGGGGGTACAGAAGACTCAGCTGGCGGAGTGAGTGAGTGTTGGCGGCTGGAGGGAGAGAGGAGGAGGAGGAGGAGAAGGAGGAGGAGGAGGAGGAGGAGGAGGAGGAGAGCTGAAGGCACTGGGACAACAGGAACCTCAGGCACTGCTCAATGCAGGAAGAGGAAGTTGTAAGGTAATCTCTCTCTCTCTCTCTCTCTCTCTCTCTCTCTCTCTCTCTCTCTCTTGTTATATTTTCATTCTCTCTCTCTCTCTCTCTCTTGACCTACCCAGTCTTGGTTCTCCAGCTTGAAGGGTTCCCGCGTTAGGTTGTGTCCCATCTTGACCAAGACATCTTGCAGACTGGGATGACTGACTGGCTTGACGGGTCCTGTGGAAAGGAGGGTTTGGGGGTCACTCATGCCTTGGAAAGATAAAGAATCAAATGTTCTTAGGTTAATGTATTGTTATACATCTCATTACAACTCTTTCTCAAGGCCTTCCTCTGTGGTAGTGACCGGGCCAGCCACTAGGAGGAGGCCAAGGTTCTGGACACACCAACCATTATATTTGAAGCCTTAAAATTATTACTAACTGCCCCACATGTGGAAGGCAGGGCAAGCACACTCACTGACAACACAACACAGGGAGGAGGCTCTGGCACACAGCTTCATCAACAACCCAAACATTCCCAACCATCTGCCTGTCTGCTGAACTCACCCCTGCTCACAATATTCCCATTCCCAACCATCTGCCTGCCTACTGAACTGCTCACAATATCATTCAGGTACGGGAGAATGGAAGTGACTGGCGCCATGCAGGAAATGAAACACTTCACAAATGGATGTTCTCTGCAGCAGAACAATATTTGCCCAAACTCTCCCCTCGACACCCGTCATGCACTGTGTATTTCCACCACCCTGCACTGCGTGACAAAGGAATTTAAACTGATCAAACCTAACCTGCCTAGCGGGCGACCCTTAAGCCGTGCCAGCACCAACACTCACAGGCACTTGGCTGTTTCCCATTACATTTATGTCCTGGATTGATGCACAAGACACTCTTGTGGTGTGAATACATTCTTCATTTGAATGTGAAGCACAAGGAGGAAAATATTCCACAAGGTGGGCTGAGGCAGGGATGGGACAGCAGATACAGGGAGGAGGAGGTGGCTGTTAACAGGCGCGGGTGGTTTAAAACTATTCCCTGTCAGTCCCCGTGAATTTCTGTCCCTCTCACCGTCTCCGTCATATCCCAAATCTGTTATAAGGGGTACATTATTTCCAGGGTTTGGTGTGTATAGCGACGTCAAAATGATAAACATCAGAGTGGTATGCTTCCAACAACTACTAATGCCTGATGATGATGATGATGGGCCAGAACACACACCTTTCACAGGGGCTGCCAAGGTGGAGGTCAATGGAAGGAGAGCAGCTGGAGGAGGAGGAGGAGGAGGAGGAGGAGAGCCTTCCTCTGTTGATAACACAACCCTTCCCACCTCACAAGGACCTGAAATGAATGAGAAATATAAACAAAAGAAAAACATACAAATAAAAAGTCACTTCAAATGAAAAAAGAAACATGAAGTGAAGAAAACATAAAAAAAAAAGAAATATATACACAGCAAAAGAGAAAGGAAATATATATATATATATATATATATATATATATATATATATATATATATATATATATATATATATATATATATATATATATATATATATATATATATATATATATATATATATATATATATATATATATATATATATATATATATATATATATATATATATATATATATATATATATATATATATATATATATATATATTTTAAGTAACCCATATATATTTTAAGTAACCCAGCAATATATTTTAAGTAACCCAGCCATATATTTTAAGTAACCCAGCCATATATTTTAAGTAACCCAGCCATATATTTTAAGTAACCCAGCCATATATTTAAACTAACACAACCATATATTTTAAGTAACACAGCCATATATTTTAAGTAACCCAGCCATATATTTTAAGTAACCCAGCCATATATTTTAAGTAACCCAGCCATATATTTTAAGTAACACAGCCATATATTTTAAGTAACCCAGCCATATATTTAAACTAACACAACCATATATTTAAGTAACACAGCCATATATTTTAAGTAACACAGCCATATATTTTAAGTAACACAGCCATATATTTTAAGTAACCCAGCCATATATTTTAAGTAACACAGCCATATATTTTAAGTAACCCAGCCATATATTTTAAGTAACCCAGCCATATATTTTAAGTAACCCAGCCATATATTTTAAGTCCCCAAGCCATATATTTTAAGTAACCAAGCCATATATTTTAAGTAACCCAGCCATATATTTAAGTAACCCAGCCATATATTTTAAGTAACACAGCCATATATTTTAAGTAACCCAGCCATATATTTTAAGTAACACAGCCATATATTTTAAGTAACCCAGCCATATATTTTAAGTAACACAGCCATATATTTTAAGTAACCCAGCCATATATTTTAAGTAACACAGCCATATATTTTAAGTAACCCAGCCATATATTTAGGTAACCCAGCCATATATTTTAAGTAACCCAGCCATATATTTTAAGTAACCCAGCCATATATTTTAAGTAACCCAGCCATATATTTTAAGTAACCCAGCCATATATTTTAAGTAACCCAGCCATATATTTAGGTAACACAGCCATATATTTTAAGTAACCCAGCCATATATTTTAAGTAACCCAGCCATATATTTTAAGTAACCCAGCCATATATTTTAAGTAACACAGCCATATATTTTAAGTAACCCAGCCATATATTTTAAGTAACACAGCCATATATTTATAGGTACAAACCCAGCCATATATTTAAGAAACACAGCCATATATTTAAGAAACACAGCCATATATTTTAAGTAACCCAGCCATATATTTTAAGTAACACAGCCATATATTTATACAAACCCAGCCATATATTTTAAGTAACACAGCCATATATTTATACAAACCCAGCCATATATTTAAGAAACACAGCCATATATTTTAAGTAACCCAGCCATATATTTTAAGTAACCCAGCCATAGATTTTAAGTAACCCAGCCATATATTTTAAGTAACCCAGCCATATATTTTAAGTAACCCAGCCATATATTTTAAGTAACACAGCCATATATTTTAAGTAACACAGCCATATATTTTAAGTAACACAGCCATATATTTTAAGTAACCCAGCCAAATATTTTAAGTAACCCAGCCATATATTTTAAGTAACCCAGCCATATATTTTAAGTAACCCAGCCATATATTTTAAGTAACCCAGCCATATATTTTAAGTAACCCAGCCATATATTTAGGTAACACAGCCATATATTTTAAGTAACCCAGCCATATATTTTAAGTAACCCAGCCATATATTTTAAGTAACCCAGCCATATATTTTAAGTAACACAGCCATATATTTTAAGTAACCCAGCCATATATTTTAAGTAACACAGCCATATATTTATAGGTACAAACCCAGCCATATATTTAAGAAACACAGCCATATATTTTAAGTAACACAGCCATATATTTTAAGTAACACAGCCATATATTTATACAAACCCAGCCATATATTTTAAGTAACACAGCCATATATTTATACAAACCCAGCCATATATTTTAAGTAACACAGCCATATATTTATAGGTACATACCCAGCCATATATTTAAGTAACCCAGCCATATATTTAAGTAACCCAGCCATATATTTAAGTAACCTAACCATATATTTAAGTAACCCAGCCATATATTTTAAGTAACCCAGCCATATATTTATACAAACCCAGCCATATATTCTTTTAAGCCTAGCCATATACATTATAACTACCTCCTGACTCCCCCCAACACACATTTGTGGCTATTTTTCCAGTTGTTTGGATCACTCCACTCTTTGCTATCAGTTTCCTGGAGCTTTGAAGGAGTCCTGGCCGTGTCATCCAAACCAGTAACCGGACACACTGTTGGCGCCCCAGAGAACATACCTTACTATGTGCTACCATCTCAACATACCATTAAGCTAGATGTCACGCACAGCTTAAGTGTCTTGTGGCAGTAATGTTAGGTCAGGTTACTTAAGTGTGCGTTAGGTTAGTTAATACATTGTTCCTTCAGCCAAAGTGTCTTGCAGCATTGCCAGGTTATTGTACTCCAGTAACCTTGTAATTTTTGACCCCTAACTATCACTAAAAAGCACACAAACAAATACTTAACAGAATAACACCCTGCCACCTCCTGCTGCACACCCCTGCCCTCGTCCCTGTCCTGCCCCGCCCCTGCCGCCCAGGAACTACAGGTCACACAGGGATACTGTACAGAGGTGAGCAAGAGGAGGAAGACTGTGGCAGAGCACAGGGTGGTCGCCTCTCTGGGTGACTTACAGATACTTGCAAGGCAACAACCTTATGTTCCCCATGTATCACCTCCTCCTCCTCCTCCTCCTCCTCCTCGCCTCCACTAACCTTCAAAAGAGCAAACAAGACTCACGCCCACAGCACACCCATTTCCACCGCCGCATCTGTCCCCGCCCGCACGCCCACAAATTTTTTTTTCTTCATATTTTTCCACATTTAAAGCCTTACTTCGCCGTCCAAACGATTCCCAGACCTTGACCAAGACGCCACCCCCCAGCCATGGCCCTCCCTGGCACTGTAGATTAGGAAATAATAAATAATAATTATTCCTATCACCATTACGCTCCCTGCCACCCTGTCCGTGTTTTTTGCTATTTATCACTTATCTCGCCTTGATTTACTCTCCTCGCCCGGCCTAATCCTTGATAACGTGACTACCTACCTTGCTTCCATCCATGGCCGTCTGTGTCATTCTGATTTACCAAGAAAAAAGGCCGATATGTGGAACGCCGTCCGCCTCGGATCACGGGAGGGAGGAGGAGGAGGAGGAGGAGGAGGCCGAAGCAACGTGACAGATTTTCACATTTATATGCCAAGTGTACACCTAAAAACTACCCCCTCAACCCCATTTATAAAATTTACTTTTATTTCTCATTTTATCTGTTAATTGTTGATGGTTCTTTGTAATAGTTATGGGTCAGAAAATGGAAGATAGAAGGTGGTGAGGATGAAGATTTGGCACCTCTGCAGGGGAGCATGTGTATAATTATTTTTTTTCCTATTGTATCTATTTGGTGTGTTTTCTTGTGTTGGAGGCTGTGGGTAGCTCTACCGAAATTAGGAGGAAAGAAAATCAGGGAAAAGAATAGAAAAAAATACGAAGAAGAGAAGAAAAGATGAAAGAACCCTTCCCCTGCCTTCCACCTTTACCCTCCCTCCCCTTCTCCCCTTTCTTTTCCTCCCAATCCCTCCTCGTTCTCCCCCGAGGAGGAAGGTTAATTTCCCCGCACGTAGCCTATATCCTGCAATGTAATCAAACGTTGCCAACGCCGCGCCGCTGTTTTCCCGCGCCGCTTTGGGCTATTTCTGTCGAGGCTCTGACGGACGCGTACGGATAAGCCATGGGCTGCGGACGCTCGTACAGGACACAGCTGCCATTAATGCTACATCGTGCACCGTAGTATATCAACGTTTACTTGGTCCTTCATGCCGGGTACTCGTGGGCTATTTTGGGCGGGGCGCGCCGCGGGGAACTGCAACACTGTCTCTGCGAGGGGGCACTGCGTTAGAAGCGTGGGATCCCAGAATGGTATATATAAAAAAACGAATATGGGCTTTTACCTTTGTGTTTTTCTTGCCTTCCTCGTGCAGAATAGTAATGGAAGGTTGTTAAGGTCCAGGAGGGATAGACTATATGTCAATGGGTTGGGTCATACAGGTGCATCACTGTCTCTGCGAGGGGGCACTGCGTTATTAGATGCGTGGGATCAGCGAGTGGTATATAATTACATGGACCTTTTCTTTGTGTTTTCCTTGACTTCCTCGTGCAGAACAGTAATGGAAGGTTGTTAAGGGCCCTCCGCCTGCCCAGCGACTCCCTGCACCTCTTCCAACCCTGCCCCCCCCTCCCCCTTGCCCCCCCCCTCCCGTACCCCCAAAGACCTCCCCCATGAAGAAATAAACAAAAATAAAAATAGGAAATGTAAATAAATAAATAAATAAATAAAAAAAAATAAAAATAAGTAAAAAAGTATATATATATATATATATATATATATATATATATATATATATATATATATATATATATATATATATATATATATATATAACAGATAAAAAATATATATATAAATAAAAATAAACAAAAAAATAAACTCTCTCTCTCTCTCTCTCTCTCTCTCTCTCTCTCTCTCTCTCTCTCTCTCTCTCTCTCTCTCTCTCTCTCTCTCTCCCCCTCCCGGTGCACTCGTGATGTCATCGTTCTTCTAGCCTCGTAACGTCATACACCTCCGGTGGTTACATAAATACGAGGCCTGTTATATAGATGCTTTTACATAGATACAATGAGAAATAAGGAGGGAAATATATAGATACTTCAGAAAAACAGGTCCCATATATACAACAGAAGATTTATATGTAACAGGCCCAAGCAGAACACCTCTGTGCTCTGTAGATGCGAGGCCTGTTATATAGACGCTTTTACATAGATACAATGGGAAACAGAGGGCGAAATATATAAGGAGAGGCGTGTATTAGGACATTTAATGCTGTCGTATTTCCCGCGGTTGTGTAGAACTGGTCCTCTAACTTCTTATATAAATAATGGGTAAAATAAGTCCATGAAAAGGAACATATAAGTGAAATGTGATATTCTCTTCTATTTTCAATATCTAGGAAGGTGAAAGCGATATATCAGGGCGGGATATCGTATGGCCGCCTCGGTGATCCATGCAGCAAGGACGTGCTATTCCGCCATTTCCACACTTCTAGCGTACATATAGCGTGTTACCCCCTTTTATAACGTCAAAATGAACGTCCACAACCGTCTCCAATGAGGAAGAAATGCCGTAATAAAAAGTGTAGTGTATCACGCAAGGGCAGGCTCTGACATCAACTGAATTGAATTGAAATATTTATTGTTGTAAAATACACCAAAGGGTTGTCTTGCAGACAAACCCCTGACTAGGCTAGTTACAAAAAATAAAAATCTTCATTGTACAAAAATAAAAACACATGTTGAGGTTAGTTAACAGAAAAGGGAATTAAAATGTAAATACTGATAATATTCCTGAGTAGGTACACATGCATTTACCTGAATTACCACCTGGCAGCAAACTTTGGGTACTCTTTAATTATGTCAGGTACAAGGTTATGATTAATGAACCAGGCGACAAGGGAAGGCACGTCACTTATACCCTGTGGACGGTAACAGGCCATGGCGGGACACTCAAGGACATAATGATGTAGAGTGTGGCACACAACACAAGACTCGGGTGGGGAACCACTCACCTCCCACTGGTATTTATACCCTAGTCTAAGACGCATTACAACAAGATCATATAAGGCACTCTTTCTACCGTAGGTGACATTGGTGTCTTGCGAAACACGGACATAGTGGATAGAGCTTGGACTACCCCTCTCATAGCAGTTGGCAATGGCAGAGTCGATTGAGCTTTGTGTGTAGAGTTTTAGTCTGCCCTTGATATAATTATAAGTATGTTCTGCAGGAGTGCCTTCTAGAGTCCTTTTAAGGGCACGCCGAGCCAAAGCATCCGCTCGTTCATTAAAAGGGATGCCCGCATGAGATGGCACCCAAGTGAAGTGAACCCGATGATTATCCCTCTCTAATCCGTCAATGGCAAGAAGACACTGATGTACAATATCGGCGTCACATGGAGCGGTGGACAGTAGTTCATATAAGGTCCCTTGACTATCAACAAAGAAGATTACATCTTTAGCAAAAGGAACCACAACACGTAGTCCTTCCAGAATGGCACAGAGCACGCGTGGAAGACAGGTGCTCTGGAAGCCTCTTGGAGATCTCAATATCAGTGTAGGCATATGGGCTATCATAACTGCGGATAAAGACACCACAACCTGATTTGCTGCCATCAATAGACCCATCACAACAAATATGGACAGCATGAACCAGGCTGCTATTTTTTCCATGAAATGTGATTTAAGTTCATGAGGAAACCATGCTGATTTTGGAGGTTGTAGCTGTTCTATGTCCACACCAACACTATGAGGTCTCCAAGAGGGAGACATGGGAGCATGGACAATGTTAAAATATTGGTTTACAATATCAAGTCTGTTAAGCAGTTTAAGAAGTTGACGTAGATATCTGTTGGCAGGGGCCCTGGTGTTGGCAGACAGAACAACAAGAGCACGTAGAGGCTGTACCTCTCCATGTCGAGCCATACGGCAGAGAGTTCTACATGTAATTTCACGAATCCGGCACACAACACTAGGGATAACTAACTCAGCGCGAAGGACTTCAATTTTAGTTGTCTTGGGGCAATCAAGGATTATCCTCATTGCTTCATTTTGAGTAATTTCCAGGGGGTTTAGATGGGACTCGCTGAACCGGACTAAGACTGGGGCAGCATAATCAGTCAAGGATCGAATAACAGAAATGTAAAACATTCTATGTACGGGGACGCCAACACCTAGGCCCCTGTGTGGGAGAACACGCAACGGTGCCAACCGTAGTAAACATTGATTCCTGATATAGATGATACATTCTGTGGTCTGCTTAAAGCTAAGATAGACACCCAAGTATTTGTAACAGTGGACACGATCGAGTTTGACGTTATTGATACGTGGCGCCCGACATACTCTGACAATTGACTGAAATTTAGTTTTGGTCTCATTAACAACTAAACCCATAGAAGTGCACAAGTCTTCAAGCTGGTGGAGGGCTAAGGTAAGCGTCCGTGGAGCATTACACTGAAGAAGTATATCATCAGCATATATAAAAACTTCTGTGCCCTGAGGAAAGGGGTATTGTGCAATTTTGTCCATGAGAATATTAAAGAGAAAATAACTAAGAACCCCTCCCTGTGGAGTGCCCAGTTCAAAACTCCCTTCAGCAGAAGAGGCTCCATGGAACCACACCTTAGCCTTCCTATCATGCAAATAGCCACCCCAATAATTTCCCTTTAGCGCCCTTTAAAATAAGTTGTTCCAATAGAATCTCTTTGTTGGCTCTGTCAAAGGCACCTTTGAGATCAATGAAAGCACGACAAACCGCACATGTAGAACTTTAGCACTGAATAAAGCAGTCAACAATCCCTTCATAAAGCCATACAGATTCCGTGACATGGTATCTCCCACTTTATACGGTAAGCGCCTAAGAAGTATCCTTTCCATCATCTTAGACAGACAGCTAGTTAAGGAAATAGGTCTAAAGTTACCATCACCCTTAGGGATGGGAATGATTGTAGCAGTTTTCCAGGCAGATGGTAGGTAGGCTTTGTGAGTTGTAAGACATGTTAAACAAATCTAAGATAGGATTATCTTTCATGACTAGTAAGGTATTGATAACATCATAAGGGAGCCCATCTGCACCAGGAGCTGTAGACTTGCCCGATTTGACTGCACAAAGCAGTTCGTCACGGGTTATGGGCACACAGGTATCATCAAGAAGTGACAAGTTGTATTGAACGCTGGCTAGTCTGCGTCGCCTGTGGCAGTCTAGGGCAGCTCTGTGTGCAGCGGGTAAGCTGGCAAGTGCTGAGGCTGTAGCCCAGGTGTTTAGCAGTTCACGTGCCTTCCCAGCTGGGTCAAGATCACTGGCGAGGAGCCGATCCCGTCCTCTCACCCGATTTACATGACGCCAAATTCCTGTTATGGATTTTGTGGCATGTACATCATTTAAAAAGGCACCCCAATACTCTTTCCTCATTTGTTGACGGAGTTCAGTCAAATGACGGGCAGCAGTAGTCATGGCAGTGCGAGCATCCAGATTGGCAGGATCTTGGTGCCAGCGCCTCTGGTATATGGCAAGCGTCCGCTGACAGGAAGTTATGACTGGGTCCCTGGCATAGATATTACTACGGGTACATACCGGTGACCTGGAAAGAATCCCGCTGTGCCCAATAAAGTCCTCAATTGTACTAACAAGTCTCTGATACAAAGAGTCTGCATCCTTTGTGCCAGCATACCAGGCACTGACCCAGGTGACAAGATGAGGCACACTGACCCTTCGTCTCCGATCAAAAGGAGCCGAGACAATAGGGAGGGTTGTCTCCAAAGCGAAATGATCACTGAGAAGATAATGAAGGAGGACAGTGCTAGCAGAGGGCAGAGGCATGTTGATAAGAGCCACATAATCGAGTCTACCACCTTGCACATGAGTCGAGACACTATCACCTGTAAGCATAATTGCATCAGTAGACTCAAGAAACACCTTCCATTTAATACCATTCACATTTGAGGTCTGATGGCTACCAAGGTCTTTACATCTAGCATTGAGATCACCCATGAGTACAGTCTTTTCTTCCGAAATACAGGCAGGGAGACGTTGAACATGAAAAGCACCAGAGTGAATATATAAATTAGTAAAGAAAATTTGATCAGTAGGGGTGTGCAAAGTAACAATGATAAATTCAACACCTTGACGAGAACCCTTTTCTCTAAAAGTGACAGGTAGCCCACTCTCGACATACATCACTAAGCCCCTGCTACTGCCATCGTCACAACCGAGAGCATAAGTTTCATAGCCCCGTAGGGTCGGGACATGTGGGTCAACTTCCTGTAGAGCAATAACATCTGGTCTTTTAGTAATAACATAGGAATGCAAATCAGTAAACCTAGCTTGTAAGCCATTAATGTTCCATGTTAACAGACAATAGTTCCTACACTCCATTATGAGGACGAAGCCCGGCCACGGGGGCATTCTGCGGCAACGCCATAGCTTCCACCCGCTGAGTCAGGGCTTGTACCTGACCCATAAGTGCCTGGAGAGTTTCCTGTGAGGCTGCACTGGAGGCAGGACATGTTGGAGACTGGGGTGACCGTTGAGGTGGTTCGTCTTGTGGGTCATGTGTGACACTACAATCCATGGTTGAGTTTTCTACAGAGGCTCCCGAGTTAGAGCTGCTTGGCAGAAGGGGGTTTCCTGGGTAGAGGTGGATTCACTGGTGGTGGGGCCAGGAGGAGTGGTGCCCAGTTTATCATCCAAAGAGCAGAGACGAGTGGTGAAACGGGCCTCCAAAGCATCAACCTTAGCTGCAAGTGTTGACACCATCTCTAGGACATGCTGGAGTAGGTTGTTAGTATCCGCAGAAGACTGGTCACGGCCAGGTGTGTGGGCAGGAGCCATACCTGGCGTGGGTGTGGAGAGGTGCGCACTGGATATTACAGGGGAGCGTGAAGTCGAGTGCAGTGGTGGGAAATGTTGTGAGGCGGGTCCGGCAGTGTCCCAGGCGTTGTAGAGTGGAGGAGGGGCAGGTTGAAACAGTGGCTGGGTACGCAGAGTGCGACTGCTGAGTTGAGAATCACGAGATGAAAGACCTGGGGGACGTGGCTTGTATGGGCACCGACCAGACTGTGCGTTATGTGGTCCACCACAGTTACAACACTTCGGAGGGAACTTGTCTCCCTGTTGAATCTTCTGGTAGCATTGGTCTGAGACATGTCGCTCACCACAGTAACGGCATCTAGGGGAAGACCTGCATCGCCATTCTTGGTGCCCCCAACGACTGCACCACTTGCAAAGATCTGGCTCTGGGTGAAAGACTGCAACACGTTTGTAGCCATACAACCCGGTAAACCTCACAGTCTGTGCCACTGCACCTGTCACCACGCCGAAGAGCTGCGGACGTGGGGTCTGACCTACATAGCGTCGCTTCACCCAAAGAAAACCATCAGGACACTCCAAGAGATCTGTGTTGATGTAGGTGGGGATGTCATGGATCAACACCACACGTTGTGTCTCCTCCATGGGTTCTAAGATGACCCCGTTGAACCCCTCACTGATGAGCTTTTCAGCTAGTGGACCCGGTGTAGGAGTTATAAATGGGGATTTCCTGCCTTCCATAAACAGCACCTCAGCCTCCGGGTACTGGCGTAGAAAAGTCATGTACCAGGTAAATTTACCAGCTGTATCTAAAGGCGAATCCCGGGGGAAGTGGAGCCGGCGGCGGGCAGGGGCACTGGTATTCATACCGTGGGTGTTGGCTGGAGTACTGCTGCTGGTAGTGTTGGTGGGAGTCCCACTGCTGCTGCTGCTGCTGGCGGTGGTCGTGTTGCTGCGGCCACGGCTGCTGGTGTCGTTGTCGCCGGAGGTGCTTGTGGTGTTTTGGTCCGTGTTTCCAACAGGGCCAACAGCTGGCTCCGAGGTTGCTGATGATGGCGACGGTCCCGACGGTGAGGAAGAGGCAACATCTATCATATCCACAGTATGTTCATCACGTTGGGGAGACGCTACACCTTCAGAAAGACACGAATCACCAACCAGGCCAGGTGTCGGAGACTGCTCCAATACTTGGTTCTCAGGACCGTCCAGGCGAGGTGTCTTGCCTTTCATGGCGTCCATGTGCTCACTTTCAGCTTGATCGTCGTCGCTGGGCTGCACTCCATCTCCGGACACAGGGCCGGCTGGGGCAGAGTTGGGAGACCCTAGCATACACGAGTACGCGTGCTCACTTAGAACGTGCCTCCTCTTCTGCTTGAAGCCGTGTTTAGACATGGACAACCCAAACACAGCAGGGCGACACGCGTCTGCACGCATCAGCGGCACAGACGGTACTGTTTTATTTGGTGTTTTTTTTCCGTTTTTGGCTGGTTTATTTTAGTGAGTGTTTGGTTTTGTTATTTTCTTGTTTTATTCGTGGTGTTTTATTCCCTATGTCTGTCTCCAGCGTGTTTCAGGCGTACAAAAGGTGAGTCTCGTCGTGGTGTTTTGTTTCAAGTGTTTTTTCGATAGTTTTGTCTCTGTTTTTCTGTTTTTTCATCCATTTATTTATTTATTTACTTATTTTCTTTACTTTTCTTCATTGGCGATTTTAAACAGTCTGTTTAAGCCTCTCTCTCTCTCTCTCTCTCTCTCTCTCTCTCTCTCTCTCTCTCTCTCTCTCTCTCTCTCTCTCTCTCTCTCTCTCTCTCTCTAGAGAGAGAGAGAGAGAGAGAGAGAGAGAGAGAGAGAGAGAGAGAGAGAGAGAGAGAGAGAGAGAGAGAGAGAGAGAGAGAGAGAGAGAGAGAGAGAGAGAGAGAGCACATCCGAATCACACTATATATAAGCGCGTTCTAGTAAACAATTTTCAGTGAGTCGCTGGCGTTCGTAGCGTCAACACACGCTCCGCCGCCGCCCACACACACACACACGTTCAGCCATGAAGACACGTCTGGCACAGGGGAACACTCTGCGATCCCTTCTGCTGCTGCTGCTGCTGCTGCTGCTGGTGATGGCGCAGAACTGGGCAGTGGACGCCTCGCAAAATCAGAGCTGCGCCGAGGCTGCCATAGTGCTCGGGGAAGGGGAGGCCCGCATCACGGCCTTTGGAAGAAGGGTTCATGATGGTAAATTTTACAAGGCCGTGTACCTGTGGCCCGAGGAAGGCTTCAGGGGCGTGGGTTTGCAGGCTCTCGTGGACACCACCACAGGACCGTTGAACCTGGCTGCGTGGTTCCCCGAGGACATGTTCCCTGACGTCACCAAAGCCGCCTGGTGGGAGTTGGGGGTGTATGTGTATCGCGGCAGTGACCGTGTGTTGTTCGATGTACAGCTTGGTGATAGTCGGAAGAGCTGTTACTCTTGGGTCACCATTGACAACCTACAGAGTCTGGAAGTGGTGGGTTACGGCGCCTCTAAATGGAGACACGACACACCACCACCTGGCTGTCCCTATCAAGGAATTAAACACTCATTGCCCACGCCACGAGCACCCACTTGCACGGCGCTCCCAATCATCACACCAGCCACTGCACCCCTGCCCACTACACCCCCGCCCACTACACCCCCGCCCACTACAACCCCGCCCACTACACCCCTGCCCACTACACCCCCGCCCACTACACCCCCGCCCACTACACCACCGCCCACTACACCCCCGCCCACTACACCCCCGCCCACTACACCCCCGCCCACTTCACCCCTGCCCACTACACCTCCGCCCACTACACCCCGCCCACCACACTGCCCACTACATCCCTGCCCACTACACCCCACCCACTCCACTGCCGCCCACTCCACTGCCGCCCACTACACCCCAACCCACCCCAGAAGCCACTACATGCCCACCCATTCCAGTGGAGGTGGCAGAGATGATGACAGTTTTGACCATGGTGATTGGAGACATATACCACACCCTACAGCGTCTCGAAGAGGGTCTAAGTAAGTGTATGTGTGTGTGTGTGTGTGTGTGTGTGTGTGTGTGTGTGTGTGTGTGTGTGTGTGTGTGTGCTCATGTTAACAGATAAGTAGGTTATAGGCTGGTAGGGGAGGTAATAACAGCAACAACAACAACAACAATAATAATTATTGTAATAATAATGATAATGATAATAATAATAATAATAATAATAATAATAATAATAATAATAATAATAATAATAATAATAATAATAATAATAATAATAATAATAATAATAATAATAATAATAATAATAATAATAATAATAATAATAATAATAATAATAATAGTAATAATAATAATAATAATAATAATAATAATAATAATAATAATAATAATAATAATAATAATAATAATGATAATAATAATAATAATAAACACTATATAGTAACACAGCCCCCTCCTCTCCCTCCTCCAGAAGCGGCCCGGGTTCCTGCCTGGTCTGGCAAACACCACGCTCGGCCGCGTCCTCAGCCAGTCCGCCACAGCCCAGCCTCCGCGATAAATTAGGTGGAATCACAGCGCCCCAGGCCAGGCCACGCAGTGCCCGCTGCTGACGTCACTGCTTACCCTGTATACACAGTTGTACTACGAGCTGCTTCTGGGCGGCATATTTCCCAAGTCTCCTATGGTTCAGCATAAGGAGAAATTAGGAGCAATCACAGCGCTGAGCCAGGCTGCCCGCTGCTGACGTCACTGCTTAGACTATCTACACAGTTGTATCACATATACGCCCCGTGATTGTCTCCATGTATCTCCCTTAAGGACAATAAACAGCCATAGAATATAGTGAAAGAATGTGTTTCCCTTCCCTTCCCTTCCGAAGACTTCCCCTCCCTTCCTTTCCCTTCCCTTCCCTTCCCTTCCCAAGACTTCCCTTCCCTTCCCTTCTCAAGACTTCACCTCCCTTCCCTTCTCAAGGCTTCCTTTCCTTCCCCTTCCCTCTCCAAGACTTTCCTTCCCTTCCCTTACCTTACCTTCCCTTCCCAAGACTTCCCTTCCCAAGACTTCCTTTACCTTGGGTCCCAAAAGTCATGCACATTGGGTCCCAAAATAGTAACCACCCATACATCATGAATGGAAAACCTCTGCAGGCGATGCAGGAGGAAAAGGATCTTGGAGTCACTATCAGCAGTAACTTGAAACATGTGAATCACTGTTAAAAAGCCTACAACAAAGCCAGCACTATGCTCGGGTTCATAGCGAGGAACTTCGAGTGTAAAACACCAGACGTGATGCTATCCTTGTATAATTCCATGGTAAGACCGCACCTCGAGTATGCAGTACAGTTCTGGTCTCCTAATTACAGAAAGGACATTGCTTTACTGGAAAGGATTCAACGACGCGCAACAAAGATGATTCCAAACTTAAGGGCTCAACCATACGAGAAACGACTCAAGCGACTCAGACTCTTTACATTGGAGAAAAAACGCCTACGAGAGGATATGATTCAAGTCTTCAAGTATCTGAAAAAATTCAATAACGTCGATTACTCCAAATTCTTTGAACTGCAAACCAACGCAAAAACTAGAAATAACGGTTTACCCATTCAGTCGAGTCGATGTAGCACAGTCATTGGAAGGAGTTTCTTTTCAAACCGAGTCATCCGCCACTGGAACAATCTTCCCTCAGAAGCAGTAAATGCGAATACCATTAACTCCTTCAAATACAGAATTGACTGTCACTTCGCTGCGTCGGGAGTAAACTGAATAACGAGGTGCTTTCATTTGCTCCTCAATATCGAGGTGCTGTCATCTGCTCCTCAATATCGAGGTGCTTTCATCTGCTCCTCAATATCGAGGTGCTGTCATCTGCTCCTCAATATCGAGGTGCTTTCATCTGCTCCTCAATATCGAGGTGCTGTCATCTGCTCCTCAATATCGAGGTGCTTTCATCTGCTCCTCAATATCGAGGTGCTTTCATCTGATCTTCAATATCGAGGTGCTGTCATCTGCTCCTCAATATCGAAGTGCTTTCATCTGCTCCTCAATATCGAGGTGCTTTCATCTGCTCCTCAATATCGAGGTGCTGTCATCTGCTCCTCAATATCGAGGTGCTGTCATCTGCTCCTCAATATCGAGGTGCTGTCATCTGCTCCTCAATATCGAGGTGCTTTCATCTCCTCAATATCGAGGTGCTGTCATCTGCTCCTCAATATCGAGGTGCTTTCATCTGCTCCTCAATATCGAGGTGCTGTCATCTGCTCCTCAATATCGAGGTGCTGTCATCTGCTCCTCAACATCGAGGTGCTTTCATCTGCTCCTCAATATCGAGGTGCTGTCATCTGCTCCCCAGGCCCCAAGTGGCGGTCGAGCAGATTAAATCACCCAAGCGGGCGACCTCGTAATGAGCCAATAGGCTTTCTGTTGCCTGCATTTCCATCTTTCCATGTTTCCCTTCCCTTCCTTTCTCTTCCCTTCCCATGACTTCCCTTCCCTTCCCAAGACTTCCCTTCCCTTCCCTTCCCTTCCCTTCCAAAGATTTCCCTTCCCAAGATTTCCCTTCCCTTCCCAAGATTTCCTTTCCCTTTCATTCCCTTCCCAAGACTTCCCTTCCTTTCCCTTCCCTCCCTTTCCCTTCCCTTCCTTTCCCTTCCCTCCCTTTCCCTTCCCTTCCCGAAACTTCCTTTCCCTTCCCTTCCCTTCCCAAGACTTCCCTTCCCTCCCATTCCCTCCCTCCCTTTCCCTTCCCTTCCTTTCCCTCCCATTCCCTCCCTCCCTTTCCTTTCCCTCCCCGTCCCAAGACTTCCCTTCCCTCCCATTCCCTCCCTCCCTTTCCTTTCCCTCCCTTTCCCAAGACTTCCTTTCCCTTCCCTTCCCTTCCCAAGACTTCCCTTCCCTCCCTCCCTTTCCCTTCCCTCCCCTTCCCAAGACTTCCTTTCCCTTCCCTTCCCTTCCCTCCCCTCCCATTCCCTTCCTCCCTCTCCCTTCCCAAGACTTCCTTTCCCTCCCCTCACCTTCCCTTCCTATGACTTCCTTTCCCTTCCTTTCCCTTTCCAAGACTTCCCTTCCCTCCCTTTCCCTTCCTTTCGCTTCCCAAGACTTCCCTTCCCTTCCCTTCCCTTCCCAAGAATTCCCTTCCCTTCCCTTCCCAGACTTCCCTTCCCTTCCCTTCAAAAGACTTCCCTTCCCTTCCCTTCCCTTCCAAAGACTTCCCTTCCCAAGATTTCCCTTCCCTCCCTCCCTTTCCCTTCCCTCCCCTTCCCAAGACTTCCTTTCCCTTCCCTTCCCTTCCCTCCCCTCCCTTTCCCTCCCTCCCTTTCCCTTCCCAAGACTTCCTTTCCCTTCCCTTCCCTTCCCTTCCCATGACTTCCTTTCCCTTCCTTTCCCTTCCCAAGACTTCCCTTCCCTCCCTTTCCCTTCCTTTCGCTTCCCAAGACTTCCCTTCCCTTCCCTTCCCTTCCCAAGATTTCCTTCCTTCCTTCCTTCCCTGCCCAGACTTCCTTCCTTCCTTCCCAAGACTTCCCTTCCCTTCCCTTCCCTTCCCTTCCAAAGACTTCCCTTCCCAAGATTTCCCTTCCCTTCCCAAGACTTCCTTTTCCTTCCCTTCCATTCCCAAGACTTCCCTGCCCTTCCCTTCCCTTCCCTTCCAAAGACTTCCCTTCCCTTCCCAAGACTTCCTTTCCCTTTCCTTCCCTTCCCTTCCCTTCCCAAGACTTCCTTTCCCTTCCCTTCCCAAGACTTCCTTTCCCTTCCCTCCCCTTCCCAAGACTTCCTTTCCCTTCCCTTTCCTTCCCAAGACTTCCCTTCCCTCCCATTCCCTCCCTCCCTTTCCCTTCCCTGCCCTTCCCTTCCCTTTTCAAGACTTCCCTTCCCTTCCCTTCCCAAGACTTCCGTTCCCCTCCCTTCCCAAGACTTCCCTTCCCTTCCCTTCCTTTCCCTTTTCAAGACTTCCCTTCCCTTCCCAAGACTTCCCTTCCCTTCCCTTCCCTTCTTTTCCCTTTTCAAGACTTCCCTTCCCTTCCCAAGACTTCCCTTCCCTTCCCTTCCCAAGACTTCCCCTCCCTTCCCTTCCCTTCCAAAGTCTTCCCTTCCCTTCCTTTCCCTTCCAAAGACTTCCCTTCCCTTCCCTTCCCAAGACTTCCCTTCCCTTCCAAAGACTTCGTTTCCCTTCCTTTCCCTTTTCAAGACTTCCCTTCCCTTCTCTTCCCTTCCCTTACCTTCCCTTCCCTTCGTTTCCCTTTTCAAGACTTCCCTTCCTCATATTTCCCCTCATAATCATTTTTTTACAACAAAGGAGACAGCTCAAGGGCACAAAAAAAGGAAACAATAATAAAAAAAGCCCGCTGCTCGCTGCTCCTAAAAAATAATCCAAAGAGGTGGCCGAAAGAGAGGTCAATTTCCGGAGGAGAGGTGTCCTGATACCCTTCTCTTGAAGGAGTTCAAGTCGTAAGCAGGAGGAAATACAGATGAAGGAAGATTACTAAGACTTGCCGACTGGAGCGAAAAATGGTAAATGTGTTTCAACGTAGATAAATGTAAAGTAATGCACATAGGTGAAAAAAAATCCTAACTTTAAATATCAGACTCAAGGAAATGAGCTCAGCGAAGTAAAACAATAAAAAGATCTTGGTGTCATTATCAGTAACACTCTTAAAATGAGTGATCAATGTTCTGCAGCGAGTAAAAAAGCCAATATGATGTTAGGATTAATCTCAAGAAACTTTGATTATAAATCACCCGAACTTATGAAGAGATTATATTTAGCATTTGTAAGACCACACCTAGAATACGCCGTTCAGTCCTACCACACGTAGATTACTTCACCTTTCACCCTCAAATTAAAAAAAAAGGTTAATTTTCAAATTAAAAAAAGTTGAATTTCAAAAGTTGAATCTGAAATTTAAAAAGTTGAATTTCAAATTAAAGAAGTTGAATTTCAAATTAAAAAAAGTTGAATTTCATATTAAAGAAGTTGAATTTCAAATTAAAAAGTTGAATTTCAAATTTAAAAAATTGAATTTCAAACTAAAAAGTTGAAATTCAAATTAAAAAGTTGAATTTCAAATTAAAAAAGTTGAATTTCAAATTAAAAAGTTGAAGACCAAAAAAAAAAAATGAGGCTCAATTGATAGATGAAGTGAAAGTCATAGAAAGATATATGTGCATGCCTACATACATAAATGCATACATCCACAAAATATATATATATATATATATATATATATATATATATATATATATATATATATATATATATATATATATATATATATATATATATTCATTCTACGTAGTATGTGAAGGTATTCGATGTTTCATTATTTTTAAGTTGCTACGTATAGCGTAATAGTGCGCCTCTCTCCCACTGAGCTCTAATACACATGGAGGGGTTATCTCCCCCGTCAGCGTTCGGCCGCCGGTCGCTATATAGAATGACCCGCACTCGGCGCCTCCACCATAGTAATTGAATGGGAAATCTGTAGTTATTTTGTTTTCTTTGTTTCATTCATTCCACATTCGCTCATTCCAAGGACTCATTCCAGACCCCCTCACTCCACACGCATTTATTCCACTAACACTCATTCCACAAACACTCATGCCACACACACTCATTCCACACGCACTCATTCCACAAACCCCCATTCCACAAACACTCATTCCACACACTCATTCCACACGCACTCATTCCACAAACCCCCATTCCACAAACACTCATTCCACACACTCATTCCACACGCACTCATTCCACAAACCCCCATTCCACAAACACTCATTCCACACACTCATTGCACACGCACTCATTCCACAAACACTCGTTTCATACGCACTCATTCCACAAACACTCATACCTCAAAGACTCATTCCACACGCACTCATTTCACAAATATTCACTCCGCACGCACTCATTCGACAAGGGCTCATTCCACACTCACTTATACCACAAACACTCATTCCTTAAAGACTCATTCGACAAATATTCACTCCACACGCACTCATTCCACAAACCTTCATTCCACAAATACTTATTCCACACGCACTCATTCCACAAGCATTCATTCCACAAATACTTATTCTGCATGCACTCCTTCCACAAGCACTCATTCCAAAAATACTTATTCCACACGCACTCATTCCACAAACCCTCATCCCACAAATACTTATTCTGCATGCACTACTTCCACAAGCACTCATTCCAAAAATACTTATTCCACACGCACTCATTCCACAAACCCTCATCCCACAAATACTTATTCCACACACATTCATTTCACAAGCACTCATTCCACAAATTCTTATTCCACACGCACTCATTCCACGAGCACTCATACCACACACCCACTCCACACACATAAATACATACATACATACATGTATACCGCACACACACACACACACACACACACACACACACACACACACACACACACACACTGCCCGATGGCTCAGTGGTAGAGCTTAGGGTTTCCACCTTAGGGGACGCGACTTCGATCCACGCTCACGCAGATTTTTTACATATATATATATATATATATATATATATATATATATATATATATATATATATATATATATATATATATATATATATATATATATATATATATATATATATATATATATATATATATATATATATATATATATATATATATATATATATATATATATATATATACGATAAGTTTGTGGGTGTATGAATTTATGAATGTATGTATGCACATATATCTCTTTATATGACTTGCACTTCATTTATTAATTTGAGCTTCATCTCTTTTAATTTGAAATTCAACTTTTTTAATTTGAAATTCAACTTTTTTAATTTGAATTTCAACTTTTTTAATTTGAAATTCAACTTTCTAAATTTGAATTTCAACTTATTAAATTTGAAATTCAACTTTTTAAATTTGAAATCCAACTTTTTATTAAATTTGAAATTCAACTTTTTAATCTGAATTTCAACTTTTTTAATTTGAAATTCAACTTTTTTAATTCTAAATTCAGCTTCTTTAATTTTAAATTCAACTTCTTTAATTTTAAATTCAACTTTTTAAATTTGTAATTCAACTTTTCTAATTTGAATTTCAACTTTTTAAAATTTGAAATTCAACTTTTTTTTAATTTGAGGGTGAAAAGGTGTAGTAGTAGCGATAGTAAACAGACACCCTCGTCATAGACCGATAGGTCTTCTGAAGTCTGTTCTTCCTATGTATTCCTATGTATTCCTCCTCCTCCTCCTCCTCCTCCTCCTGGTCATCTCCCACAACACGTGTCTCACAGGTTGGCGGAGCGGGGCCTGGCTGGGCCGTGATTGGCTGGCGGCGGCGAGCAACCAGAAGCCGCCAGCCAACAGCAAGCGACTGACAGGGGAGGGAGGCTGCTGGTGGCGGAGAGAGAGAGAGAGAGAGAGAGAGAGAGAGAGAGAGAGAGAGAGAGAGAGAGAGAGAGAGAGAGAGAGAGAGATTACCTCCGCTATATAGGAAAATTAAGGACAGACGTACTAGCCCCGCTAAAACAAAACAAAAAAATAACAGGCCCCAAAGACTGACTCCGCTACACACGAGTCAGGAAGACCTCGGTGTGTGTGTGTGTGTGTGTGTGTGTGTGTGTGCGCGCAGAAAACAGCAGGAAGACAGCCTCGGCGCCACTGGCAAGACACGGAGGGACAGACACCCCCCCGCCGCTGAAGTGGAAGACAGACCAACAGACAAATTACAAAAGAAAAACAAAAGAAAACACCGCGGAACTAAGAAACACAGAAATCCCAGCAGAAAATAATACAAAATGACAATTACGATACTCACGGCGGACCGCGTACACAGATGATTGAAGGACAGGCAGCTTGATCTGTCCCTGCGATACAAAGGTTCAGATTCATTATAAAAAGACCTCCTCCAACTACTCGTACTATCTCTCTCTCTCTCTCTCTCTCTCTCTCTCTCTCTCTCTCTCTCTCTCTCTTACCGGAGTTATCTTGTATTATTTATTCCATTCTTGTAAGGCTTTTTTTCATCTCTGTCGATCAAGCCACAGCCATTTCTCTCCCTAAAAACATGTAGCCAGCCCCTCTCAGACATTTTCTCCATTTACTGCTTAATATACCTCTAACAATGACATGCATCATCATTGTGTAGGTTGACGGCGAGCCATATATAGACTACTATTTGCGCATGGGTATTTTTTCTCCTTCCTGCCCCAATACTGTTTTCTCGTAGTGAGTTTTGGTCACATCTGAGACGCTCTACATAGAAGGCTGTACACGCTTCTACATTAAAAGTGAGGTCAGGCTCAATATACAATGAAAAAATGAAGTGTGAGGGTGTGTGGAACATTTCTTCTCAGCTTCTACGGAATAAAGACAAAGAAATGCTGCTGTTTTTGTTCAATGAAAATCTGTACATGCATCCCTTGTGCATATACAGCACCAGTTGAATAACTTAAGGTATGTGAAAGAAATATGGCAGACAAGCTCTCCGACGATCTGGGAGCGAGAAAGCCAATGTTGTGAGTGGCATTGCTAAGCTCCGCCCACCCCACCTCACAGCGGCGCCCGCTGAGGGCCACTCCATGTATTATTCCTCCAAGATTCACACAGTTTTGAGGGGACTCCCTGATCCTGTCTCTGAGTTACTCTTATAGACGCATCCTATTGGTCCTTGCCACCAATAGCTCTCCCTCAAGCTCCAGACCGCTGTGTTTCTTCCCGGCTCCTTGCATGGTTTTTATGGGTCGCGGGGTGGCTACAAGCACTGCCACGTCACCTCAACAGGCTAAGACGAGACCTTCGTTGGATATGTTCATGTGTTTTTAATAATGATGAGGAAGTGCATGAAGGAGGCAGTGCCGCCTCTCAAGGCTGAAGCATCAATGGATGCAGCCTTGTGATGCAAGCCTAGACTGACTTAATGATCCTTGAACGCACAACAAGCCCGCCTTTGTGCACACCAATCACGCGGGAAGAGAGAGAGAGAGAGAGAGAGAGAGAGAGAGAGAGAGAGAGAGAGAGAGAGAGAGAGAGAGAGAGAGAGAGAGAGAGAGAGAGGAACATTGGAGGAAAAAGAAGGAGAACAAGAAAAAGAAGATGAAGAAATGGAGGAGAGAGAGAAAGAAGAAAAAGAAACTTATCAATAAAAGAAAGAAAGAAGGAACATTAGAATAAGAACAAGAATGTGAACACAAACATTACCGAGAAGACGAACAGAAACAACAAGAGAAGAACAAGAAGAAGAAGAAGAAGATGAAGAACATAAGGCTAATACCACTCAGAGCAACACACACACACACACACAGACGAATGCTCTCTTTCTCTCTCTCTCTCTCTCTCTCTCTCTCTCTCTCTCTCTCTCTCTCTCTCTCTCTCTCTCTCTCTCCAGCCAAGCTTCACCTCACGCGCACAACGTCAACAGATAGATAGATAAAGAGATAGATAAAAGATATGGATAGATAAATACATAAATAGACATATATATATATATATATATATATATATATATATATATGAATATATATATATATATATATATATATATATAGATATATTGATAGATAGATAAATAGATAGATAGACAAAAAAAGAATAACAAATAAATGAAAACAACAACAAACGAACACACTCACCAGCTGTCTGTCACATCTTGGAGAGAGAGAGAGAGAGAGAGAGAGAGAGAGAGAGAGAGAGAGAGAGAGAGAGAGAGAGAGAGAGAGAGAGAGAGAGAGAGAGAGAGAGAGAGAGAGATTTTACATAGATTTACATAGAAAATCAGACCACACAGACCCCATGGTCCAGACTTGGTGGTCTGTCCTTAAACCTAAGTGATTTTACATTAATCAGAAGACTCCAAAACGTTGCATTTCTACTCTAGTTGATATTAAGTTGAAGGAAGTGACGGTCGAGCTTATTTTTGAAGGAGTCAATCGTGTTACACTGGACCACTGACGGTGGAAGCTTATTCCATTCTCGCACTACAACGTTGGTGAAGAAAAATTTGGTGCAGTCTGAATTTACTTGTCTACATCTGAGTTTTACGCCATTGTTCCTCGTGCGCAAAGTGTCGTCGATCATAAACAATGTTGATCTGTCTACATTCGTGAAACCATTAAGTATTTTAAAACATTCGATCAGTTTTCCTCGGAGGCGACGTTTCTCAAGAGAGAACATGTTAAGGGTAGAAAGCCTTTCTTCGTAGGATTTGTTGCGCAAGGAAGGGATCATTTCCGTTGCCCGACGCTGAACACCTTCTAATTTAGCAATATCCTTTGCATGGTGGGGAGACCAAAACTGTACCGCATATTACAAGTGGGTTCTGACTAAACTGTTGTAGAGCGGGAGTATTACATCTTTATTCTTGAATACAAAGTTTCTTTTAATGAAGCCCAACATTCTGTTCGCTTTATTTGCTGCATCGATGCATTGCTGTGAGAATTTGAGGTTTGACGCGATTTTGACCCCCAAGTCTTTGACGCATTGAACGCTTTTGAGTTTAACGCCGCGCATTTCGTATTCGAACTTCTTATTCCTCGTTCCAACTTGAAGGACCTGGCACTTGTCTACGTTAAAGGGCATCTCCCATCTATCCGACCAAGCTGAAATTTTGTGCAAATCCTCTTGAAGGCTTTGCCTGTCTTCGTCAGTGAGAACCGAGTTGCCAATCTTTGTGTCGTCTGCAAATTTACTAATGCGGTTATTGAGTCCAACATCCACGTCGTTGATGTAAATAATGAAGAGCACTGGGCCAAGGACCGAGCCCTGAGGGACGCCACTAGTGACAGGCGCCCACTCTGAGTTAAATCAGTCAATCACTACTCTTTGTTGTCTGTTGCTCAACCAATTCGCGATCCATTGGTTTACTTGAGAGAGAGAGAGAGAGAGAGAGAGAGAGAGAGAGAGAGAGAGAGAGAGAGAGAGAGAGGAAGAAGAAGAAAAAAGAAGAAAAGAAGAAGAAGAAGAAGAAGGAGAAGCTTAAAAATAAGAAAAAAAGAAGAAAAAAGAACAAAAAAAAGAAGAGGAGGAGGAGGAGGAGGGGTCAGAGGTCCGTATAAGGATCTACCTCCTCCACTCTCCTCCTCCTCCTCCTCCTCCTCCTCTGGGACTCCTTGCTGGCGACGGTGAGGAAAGTGGAGGAGGAGGAGAAGGAGGAGGAGGAGGAGGAAGAAGAGGAGGAGATGGTGGAGAAGAAGCAGGAAGAGAAGGAAGAGGAAGAGAAGAAGAAGAAAAGGAAGAAGAAGAAGAAGAAGAAGAGGAAGAAGAAGAAGAAGAAGAAGAAGAGGAAGAAGAGGAAGAAAAGGAAGAAGAAGAAGAAGAAGAAGAAGAGGAAGAGGAAGAGGAAGAAGAAGACGACTTGACTACACATCAGTTTTCTACAAGTTCTAAGAAGGAAGAGGAGGAAGATGAAGAGGAGGAGGAGGAGGAGAAGGAGGAAGAAGAGGAGGAGGAGGAGGAGTAGGAGGAAGAAGAGGAGGAGGAGGCGGTTAAGTAGCTCTTAATTTATCATGTTTGTTTGTTAAAGAATTTGACTTTGCTTGATTCTCTCTCTCTCTCAGTCAGTCAGTCAGTCGATACGTCAGTCAATCAGTTAGTCAGTGAAATGGAAGAGGATTAAGAGGGTTATAAGAGGATTAAGAGGAAAAGGAGGAGAAAAAAAAAAGGAATTATAACCTGATGAAAGAAAATGACACGGCCGAAGCCCGTACTCAGTTCCACACCAGCCTCAGAGCTTGTCGCACCCTTATTCGAAGTAGTAAACGCAACTACGAAAAGCAAATAGCGCGTGACATCAAAACAAACTCAAAAAAAATTCTTCACATACATCAGATCGAAAAAGAAAGTAAAGTCCAATATTGGTCCCCTGACAGATGAGACTGGATCTGTAACTCAGGACAGTAAACAGATGGCCAGAATCCTCAACAGTAACTTCGCATCCGTATTCACAGTCGAGGACATCGAAACCATTCCCGAGAGCCCTGACCCGCCGAGTGAGATCACGCCCCTGGAAATTGACACAATATGCGACCAAGAAGTTAAAAAGTATTTGGACAAACTCGACACGATCAAGTCAACGGGGCCCGACGGTTTGTCACCACGGTTATTAAAAGAGCTTAAACAACAAATACTTCAGCCACTCACTAGCATATTCAACCAGTCTGTTAAATTGAACAAGGTCCCGGAAGACTGGAAGATGGCGAACGTAACACCGATTTTCAAAAAAGGAGACAAAAGCGTTGCATTAAACTACAGGCCCATAAGTTTGACATCAGTGGCAGGAAAAATTCTCGAAAAGATTATTAGAGACAAACTTGCCAAGTTTCTAGAAGACAATAATGTTATCTCCGACACCCAGCATGGCTTCAGAAACAAGCGCTCATGCCTAACAAATTTATTAGACTTCTTCCAAGGTATATATAAGAGCTGGGATGCCCACATCCCCAGTGATGTTATATGCCTGGACTTTCAGAAAGCCTTCGACAAGGTACCGCACGAGCGACTCCTTAAGAAACTGCACTCGGCGGGCATTGGAGCCAATCTGATCGCGTGGATAAGAGATTGGCTCACCGGCAGAAAGCAACGAGTACTACTAAACGGACAGCCTTCCGATTGGCTTCCAGTCACTAGTGGAGTGCCTCAAGGGTCAGTGCTGGGACCCATTTTCTTCATCATATATATCAACTACCTCAAATCAGGATTGAAATCAGCAATATCGAAATTTGCTGATGACACCAAGATGGATTGAAAGGCCCTCACAAAGACCGACTGCGAAATCATTCAGAAAGACCTCAATCACATTATCGAATTAAGCGTTTTGTAAAAGATTTACGAGGAGGAGGAGGAGGATTAAGAGATTTGCTGTGATATATCAACGGGTTACGCTGGTTATTATTATTATTATTATTATTATTATTATTATTATTATTATTATTATTATTATTAATATTATTATCATTATTATTATTATTATTATTATTATTATTATTATTATTATTATTATTATTATTATTATTATTATTATTATTATTATTATTATTATTATTATTATTATTATTATTATTATTATTATTATTATTATTATTATTATTATTATTATTATTATTATTATTATTATTATTATTATTATTATTATTATTATTATTATTATTATTATTATTATTATTATTATTATTATTATTATTATTATTATTATTATTATTATTATTATTATTATTATTATTATTATTATTATTATTATTTTTATTATTATTATTATTATTATTATTATTATTATTATTATTATTATTATTATTATTAGCTATTATTAATATTATTATTATTATTATTATTATTATTATTATTATTATTATTATTATCATTATTATTATTATTATTATTATTATTATTATTATTATTATTATTATTATTATTATTATTATTATTATTATTATTATTATTATTATTATTATTATTATTATTATTATTATTATTATTATTATTATTATTATTATTATTATTATTATTATTATTATTATTATTATTATTATTATTATTATTATTATTATTATTATTATTATTAATACTACTACTACTACTACTACTACTACTACTACTACTACTACTACTAATAATAATAATAATAATAATAATAATAATAATAATAATAATAATAATAATAATAATAATAATAATAATAATGATAGTAATAATAATAATAATAATAATAATAATAATAATAATAATAATAATAATAATAATAATAATAATAATAATAATAATAATTATAATTATATTAATAATAATAATAATAATAATAATAATAATAATAATAATAATAATAATAATAATAATAATAACGATAATCACAACAACAACAACAATAACAAATAACAAAATCGGGTTATCGGCCATTCGCTACTTATATACTTATATATCGGTATCTTCGTTACTTTTGTAACCAAACTAGCGATAATCGCTACTTTTTTTCCCGCCTCTTAGAAAACAAGCGTTGTCTCCTCCCTACACGTGGCCCGGGCGCCCGGTGTTGTGTGAAAAAAAATCGGGGTATGAAATATCTTCGGTGAAGAGGTTTCTTACTTAGATCATCAATATTAAAACAGTAGCTTATTTTTTTATGTTACTCAAAAATCAATATATCAAAGAGAAAAATCATTTAACTTTGCCCAAAAATGATTATTCACTGCCTCAAATTTGATATTCCATATTCGTTTGTGAGCATGCCATGGTGTTGAAGACACCCGGTGTTGTGTTAATTGGTGTCCCATCGTCAACAGCTGGCGCTTTTGTTTACAAACACTGGTCTCTCGTGAACTATGCATGTTGAGACCAGTAAGCGTAGCCCTGTACAGTCTCACAAAGCTTTTTAACCGTAATTAAGAGTTGCTGGAAGGCTGAATCAGACATACGGTACCACCATCCTCGCTGAGCGACACTCTGTACATATAAATAGAACTCGTATAGAGTGTCGTTCTAGAAACAGCGGGGATGGTGGTAGTGGTACTGTATGTCTGATTCAGCCTTCCAGCAAGTCTTAATTACGGTTAAACTTTAATAACTACATCTACTTGTTGCTCTGAGCATGTGCAGTTCACGAGATATCAGTATTTGTAAACAAAAGCGCCAGCTTTTGACGGTGGGGACGTCAAAAAACACAACACGGTTCAGGGTATCCAGTATTACCGTCCATAGGTACGTGTCAACGTGTGGTTTTCAGGTTTTGTAAGTTTTCTAAAATACAGATAATGAAAATTTGAGTACATCTATGTTTTTATTTGAAATATCAATATAGTATCGCTTTCGCCTATCGGACTTATCGCTAGTTAGTATCGGAGTTGTGGATTAATATCGAGTATCGGTTATCGCCTATATTTGTGCTTCCAGTTAACGAATATCGGTTATCACCGATAAGGTTTTCCATTATCAGTTATCGGTTATCGGGAATAAGGTTTTCTATTATCGTGCCCAGCTATGGTACTACTACTACTACTACTACTACTATAATACTTATATATTCGAAGATCTTTACAAAATCTTCCATAATGTGCCATAAAATACTGCCATTTTCTTTGACGCCCGAATGTTTTTAAGGTAAATTGCGCTATTTTGACCCTATAACGTAAACAATGTAGCGCATTTCCACGTTATTAACTATTTCCTAGCTTCCGGTGACTATTTCCGGGTTCGTTGAGGGCAGGGTACACGGGAAATAGAGATGTAGAATATGGCACCTGGTCGGGATTGTTTTTTTATACAGTGAAATTTGACAAAGTAGCCTCGTAGAGATTTTCACAACTTTTACACAGCCGTCCACGTTTTGGCTCCCTTCTCTGATTCTAAAGGTTTCCAAGGCGATCTCCTGGTCTCTAACAGTGCTTTAAAGACTTCTGTATCTATCCGAGGGTATTCGTCGCTTTACCAACCCTTCCCCTATCCACCAGTCCCATTACCAACCCTTCCCCTATCCACCAGTCCCATTACCAACCCTTCCACTATCCACCAGTCCCATTACCAACCCTTCCCCTATCCACCAGTCCCATTACCAACCCTTCCCCTATCCACCAGTCCCATTACCAACCCTTCCTCTATCCACCAGTCCCATTACCAACCCTTCCCCTATCCACCAGTCCCATTACCAACCCTTCCCCTATCCACCAGTATCATTACCAACTCTTTCCCTATCCACCAGTCCCATTACCAACCCTTCACCTCTCCACCAGTCCCATTACCAACCCTTTCCCTATCCACCAGTCCCATTACCAACCCTTCCCCTATCCACCAGTCCCATTACCAACCCTTCCCCTATCCACCAGTCCCATTACCAACCCTTCCTCTATCCACCAGTCCCATTACCAACCCTTCCCCTATCCACCAGTCCCATTACCAACCCTTCCCCTATACACCAGTCCCATTACCAACCCTTCCCCTATCCACCAGTCCCATTACCAACCCTTCCCCTATCCACCAGTCCCATTACCAACCCTTCCTCTATCCACCAGTCCCATTACCAAACCTTCCCCTATCCACCAGTCCCATTACCAACCCTTCCTCTATCCACCAGTCCCATTACCAACCCTTCCCCTATCCACCAGTCCCATTACCAACCCTTCCTCTATCCACCAGTCCCATTACCAACCCTTCCCCTATCCACCAGTCCCATTACCAACCCTTCCTCTATCCACCAGTCCCATTACCAACCCTTCCTCTCTCCACCAGTCTCATTACCAACCCTTCCCCTATCCACCAGTCCCATTACCAATTCTTCCTCTATCCACCAGTCCCATTACCAACCCTTCCCCTATCCACCAGTCCCATTACCAACCCTTCCCCTATCCACCAGTCCCATTACCACCCCTTCCCCTATCAACCAGTCCCATTACCAACCCTTCCCTATCCACCAGTCCCATTACCAACCCTTCCCCCACCCACCAGTCCCATTACCAACCCTTCCCTATCCACCAGTCCCATTACCAACCCTTTCGCTATCCACTAGTCCCATTACCAACCCTTCCCCTATCCACCAGTCCCATTACCAACCCTTTCCGTATACACCAGTCCCATTACCAACCCTTTCCCTATCCACCAGTCCCATTACCATCCCTTCCCCTATCCACCAGTCCCATTACCAACCCTTTCCCTATACACACGTCCCATAACCAACCCTTCCCCTAACAACCCGTCCCATTACACACCCTTCCCTATCCACCAGTCCCTACCAACCCTTCCCTATCCACCAGTCTCATTACCAACCCTTTCCCTATCCACCAGTCCCATTACCATCCCTTCCCCTATCCACCAGTCCCATTACCAACCCTTTCCCTATCCACCAGTCCCATTACCAACCCTTCCCCAATCCACCAATCCCATTACCAACCCTTCCCTTATCCACCAGTCCCATTACCAACCCGTCCCCTATCCACCAGTCCCATTACCAACCCTTCCCCTATCCACCAGTCCCATTACCAACCCTTCCCCTATCCACCAGTCCCATTACCAACCCTTCCCCTATCCACCAGTCCTAATACCAACACTTTTTCTATCCAACAGTCCTATTACTAATCCTTCCTCTATCCACCAGTCCCATTACCAACCCTTCCCCTATCCACCAGTCCAATTACCAACCCTTCCCCTATCCACCACTCCCATTACCAACCCTTCCCCTATCCACCAGTCCCATTATCAACCCTTCCCTTATTCACCACTCCCATTACCAACCCTTCCCCTATCCACCAGTTCCATTACCAACGCTTCCCCTATCCACCAGTCCCATTACCAACCCTTCCCCTATCAACCAGTCCCATTACCAACCCTTCACCTATCCACCAGTCCCATTACCAACCCTTCTCCTATCCACCACTCCAATTACCAACCCTTCCCCTATCCACCAGTCCCATTACCAATCCTTCCCCTATCCACCAGTCCCATTACCAACCCTTTCCCTATCCACCTCATCGTAGAAAGTGACATTTTACGCACAATTGAAAAGATTAAAGTAAGCAAAGCTCCTGGTCCAGACAAAATTACCCCTAGGGTCTTAAAAGAAATCAAACATCAAATTTGTAAACCGCTCTCCATCATATTCAATAAATCTTTAACAGCTGGAAAAGTTCCGTCGGATTGGAAACTTGCAAATGTCACACCAATTTTCAAAAAGGGGGACAAGTCTCATCCAGGAAACTATCGACCAATTAGCCTGACAGCGATTGTTTGTAAGTTAATGGAGACTATCATTCGCGACAATATGGTGAAATTCTTCGAAGAAAATAATATGATAAATAATTCGCAACATGGCTTCCGTAGTAAACGTTCGTGTTTGACTAACTTACTTGATTTTTTTCACTATATTTTTGAGGTGTTCGATGAAAGCAGATCAGTAGATATCATATATCTGGATTTTCAAAAGGCATTTGATAAGGTCCCCCACCAACGATTGCTCAGCAAACTACTGGCGCACGGTATCTCGGGAAACGTTCACAATTGGCTTGCGGACTGGCTCTCTGAGCGGAAACAGAGAGTAGTTCTAAACGGTGTAACATCTAATTGGCTCGATGTCAAAAGCGGCGTACCTCAAGGATCAGTGCTTGGTCCAATGCTCTTCTTAATTTATGTTAATGATATCGATGATGGGCTCACTTGCAAAGTATCAAAATTTGCTGATGACACAAAAATTGCTAGTAAAGTAGCTGCGACACTCGACGAAGAAGCTTTACAATCAGATCTAGATCGACTTGCACGTTGGGCCAATCAATGGCAAATGAAATTTAACGTTGACAAATGTAAAGTGTTGCACATCGGAAAAAATAACAATCGCGTTCGGTACGTAATGAATGGCCAACAACTTTCTGCAGTAAGTAAAGAAAAGGATCTTGGAATCACTATATCAAGCGATTTAAAGCCCGGTCAGCATTGTTCAGAGGTAGTTAAAACTGCAAACAAATTGGTTGGCTTCATCGGACAAGTCTTTAATAATAAATCCGAAAAAGTAATATTAAAACTGTATAATTCGTTGGTTCGACCCCGTCTAGAGTACTGTGTACAGTTTTGGTCTCCCTACTACAGAAAAGACATAGAAAAGTTGGAACGGGTTCAACGAAGAGTAACAAAGATGATTCCTAGGTTGAGAAATTTGTCACATGAACAAAGGCTTAAAGAAGTAAATTTATTCAGCCTATCAAAACGAAGAATGCGAGGCGATCTAATAGAGGTGTTTGAAATGTTTAAAGGATTCAGTGATATTAATGCGGAAGATTACTTTACAATTGATCGATCAAATAGAACAAGAAGAAATCACAATTTGAAGATAAGTGGTAAAAGATTCTCGTCGCACGAAGCTAAACACTTCTTCTTCAATCGAGTTGTTAATGTTTGGAACTCTCTACCTTGTGATGTCGTTGATAGTACAACAGTTACGGCCTTCAAGAATAGATTAGACAAGTGTTTTGAATCCAACCAGCAACTAAGATATTACTCATTGTCGTAATAACGTTAAGTTCTTTCGAATACTGGTGTCCTTGTCCGCTTTTATCGCCCGGTTAGTGGTAGCAGTAATGGTAGTTCTTTCCTCTTTCCTACGTAAATTCCATGCAGTTTTTCCATGCTGCATGGTTCTTTTTCCTTTCCTGCCAGCTTTGGCTGGAGGGATGGGGGGGTGGGGAGGAGCCTTCGCCTTTACTGTCCTTCATCTTCCACCTTTGATTAGATAGTTAGTGTAGCTTGTCACAAACAACCTCGTAAGGACCAGCAGGTCTGCTGTTGTTTGTTCTTCCTTTGTATTTCTTTGTATTCCTCCTCCTCCTCTGACGGATCATTTAAATCACTAAAAACAGGCAGCCTCGCAATGAGCCAACAGGCTTTCTGCTACATGGTCGTCCAGTTTCTTCGTTTCCTTCTCCTCCTCTTCCTCCTCTTGGTTCCCCCGGCGCCCCATTACCCGAAGTCGCAATCGAAGTAATGATTGATGGATTGCATGCGGGTTATCTGGGTGACCTGGAGGCCGAGGATTTTCTTGAAGTTATACAAGATAATTTCCTTAAGCAGGTAGTTACTAAGCCTACCAGAGGAGATAACATATTAGACTTAGTTCTAACTTATAATGGGAGCTTGCTACGTGAGTTGGAGGTGGCCGGAGAGTTAGTAAATAGTGACCACAGAACGGTTCGTTTTAGCTGAGACTGGGCGGTAACCCGCGAACCAAACCCAGTGTTAGTACCAGATTTTAGAAGAGCAAATTACGAGGGGCTTCGAAGACATTTTGAAGTGGTAAACTGGGATAATTTAGGGATTTATGAGGGCCAGAACTGCGGATTGGAGAGCCAGGAGAACCAGTAGAAATGTCTTACAATAATCTAGTTAGAGTAATAGTAGAGGGGCAAGGACAGCATATACCACAGCGAACACTTAGAAAAGAAAACGATGACCCTAAGTGGATGACTCGTGGACTAAAACACGAGATAGGGTTAAAGAAGGGAATTTATCAGAAAATAAAGAATGGTGAAACACATCTCAGAGGCCGATATGTCGAATTATCTAGATTAGTGAAGAAAAACACAAGGATAGCAAAAAGGAACTATGAGATCAAAGTAGCAAATGAGGCAAAAAGTAATCCTAAGGGCTTCTTTCAGATGTATAGAACAAAAACACGGGAGAAAATTGGACCGCTGAAAACAAACACAGGGGAGCTAGTAGAAAATTACGAAAATATGAGCACATTGTTGAACGACTACTTCCTTTCAGTATTCACACAGGAAGATCGAACGACTATTCCGGAAAGTGTTCAGGTGTACGAGGGCGGGGATGGCGATAAATTGAGGGATATAATCATTACCAGGCAAGTAGTTCAGGATGAGATAGATAAGCTTAAGAAGAATAAGTCGCCAGGTTCTGACGGGATTGGTTCAAACTATCGCTCAATTAGCTTAACATCGGTTATAGGCAAGATGCTGGAGTCCATAATAGCCAGGAACATTCGGGAGCATTTAGAGAAACATAGCTTAATTCACGACTCGCATCATGGGTTCACAAAAGGTAGGTCATGCCTCACCAATCTCTTGTCCTTCTACAATAAAGTATTTGAGGCGGTTGACAGAGATGAAAATTATGATGTAATCTATCTTGATTTTAGTAAAGCGTTTGACAAATCTCCTCACCAACGACTGCTGCTTAAATTACAGGCTCACGGAGTAGAGGGTAAAGTTTTGAACTGGGTCAAGGCGTGGCTTAGCAATAGGAAGCAAAGAGTGAAAATCAACGGTACAAGATCTGACTGGGGATGTGTTACGAGTGGGGTCCCACAAGGTTCGGTATTAGGTCCACTTTGTTTATTATTTATATCAATGACTTAGATACAGGAGTTAGTAGTGATATTAGTAAGTTTGCAGATGATACCAAGATCGGTAGAGTAATTGAGTCGGATCAGGACGCTAGTATTCTCCAAGGTGAACTAAACAGATTGTATGACTGGGCGGATAAATGACAGATGGAGTTCAATGTAGGGAAGTGCAGTATTCTGAGTGTAGGTAGGAACAACCTCTCACATAACCATTGCATAAATGACACTCTCATAAGCAGGTCTGGGTGCGAGAGGATTTAGGGGTTTAGTGAGCTCTGATCTCCGTCCAAGGGCACAATGCATTCAAGCTAGAAATCGAGCAAATAGGGTACTGGGATTTATTTCAAGGAGCGTAAGCAACAGAAGTGCAGAAGTCTTCCTCAAACTATATTTAGCATTAGTTAGACCTCATCTTGACTATGCGGCTCAGTTCTGGTCACCTTACTATAGAATGGATATCAAAATGTTAGAATCGGTGCAGAGGAGGATGACTAAGATGATTCAGGGGTTGAGAAACTTGCCATACGAGGAAAGACTCAAACAGTTAAACTTGCATTCTCTAGAAAGGCGAAGGGTGCGTGGAGACATGATCGAGGCTTATAAATGGATGAAGGGCTTTAATAAGGGAGACATTCATAAGGTTTTGTTGGTAAGAGAGCCGGGTAGGACACGAAGTAATGGGTTTAAACTGGATAAATTCAGATTCAACAGGGACACAGGCAAAAATTGGTTTACAAACAGGGTGGTGGATGAGTGGAATAGGCTTAGCAGTCACGTGGTGAGTGCTAATACGATTATCACATTCAAAAATAGACTAGATAAATTCATGGACAGCGATATTAGGTGGGGTTAGATACACGGGAGCTTAGGGTCAAAGGAGCTGCCTCTACAGAATGGACATCAACTTGCTAGAATCAGTTCAGAGGAGGATGACCAAGATGATTCAGGGGCTGAGGAACCTCCTATATCAAAATAGGCTGAAACATCTAAACTTACATTCACTAGAGAGACGAAGAGTGCGGGGAGATCTGATAGAAGTATTCAAATGGGTCAAGGGTTACAACAAAGGCGATATAAGTAAAGTACTGAGAATTAACCAGCAGGATAGAACTCGCAGTAATGGATTTAAATTAGAAAAGTATAGATTTAGGAGAGATATAGGCAAGCATTGGTTTAGTAATAGGGTGGTGGGGGAATGGAATAGATTCAGCAATCACACAGTTAGTGTAGGGACGAAAGCTTGTTTTAAGAGTAGACTGGATAGCTACATGGACGAGGACGACAGGAGAATGACTAAGATGATTCTGGGGTTGAGAAACTTGCCATACGAGGAAAGACTCAAACAGTTAAACTTGCATTCTCTAGAAAGGCGAAGGGTGCGTGGAGACATGATCGAGGTTTATAAATGGATGAAGGGCTCTAATAAGGGAGACATTCATAAGGTTTTGTTGGTAAGAGAACCGGGTAGGACACGAAGTAATGGGTATAAACTGGATAAATTCAAATTCAAGAGGGACAGAGGCAAAAATTGGTTTACTAACAGGGTGGTGTATGAGTGGAATAGGCTTAGCAGTCATGTGGTGAGTGCCAATACAATTGTCACATTCAAAAATAGATAAGATTAATTCATGGACAGCGATATTGGGTTGGGTTAGATATGCGGGAGGTACACGGGAGCTTAGGTTCAAAGGAGCTGCCTCGTACAGGCCTACCGGCCTCTTGCAGACTCCTATGTTCTTATGTTCTTATATTGGCCACTTCCTAGGGATGGCTGGCCGTCGGCGGGACTCGAACGCGGGACCTCAAGCTTCCTGTACTGTTCTCATTACCATCGAAAATAGCCCCTCTTTTCTCTATTAAAGTATCTCGTTCTCCATTACATGAGCAAGCAACAGCTCTCTCTGATTGAAGAAACCTGTGACTGCTGGAGGCTACATCTTACTGGTGGACGCTCGACTGAAGTGGGCGGAGCTTTCTTGCCATCTTTGCGTGAACAGAGTGTATTTTCGTGTGCTAAGGAAGGAAGACAAGGGGAGAGTGAATCGTCAGAATGTAACGGAGGTGAGCACAGCGGCAAAGCGTCTCATTGTGTAGGCCTCTGTCTCTATCGATTAGTTTTGTGGTTTTGTGGTTGATGTTGCCGCCGGAGTAACATTTGAAACATTTTATTATCCCTTTTTTTGTAATACAATTATGTATTTACAATAATTTTGTAGTGCAGGGAGCCCATTTAAAGCTGGGAGCTTTTTGGGCAGTACTGGAAACTTAGGTGCCAGATTTAATCAATATTGCAAAAAGAAAAAAATATATAGATATATTGAGAAAATATATATATATATATATATATATATATATATATATATATATATATATATATATATATATATATATATATATATATATATATATATATATATATATATATATATATATATATATATATATATATATATATATATATATATATATATATATATATATATATATATATATATATATATATATATATATATATATATATATATATATATATATATATATATATATATATATATATGACAAAAGTAAAATGATGATAATAATGATAATAATAATAATAATAATAATAATAATAATAATAATAATAATAATAATAATAATAATAATAATAATTATAATAATAATAGTTATAGTAATAATAGTAATAATTAACATTGTGATAATTATAAAATAATAGTAGTGTAAATAATAATTACAGTTATAATATTAACACAATATCATTAGTACAAAAATTGTAATTAATTTATAAAAATAATATGGTAGTACTGTAAATGATAATGTAAGTAGTAATAGTATTAATACAATAATAATAGTATAAGGTAATAATTGATCAAGCTGAGGACACACTCTGACAGATGATACATGGACTTAATAATTATAATTGAGAAGAATATGTTTTTTAAATTGTTTTAAAGGACTGTATTGAATTTAGAGTTTTAATATTATTAGGAATAGAATTCCAGGTTTTAGGTCCTGAATAAGAAAGTGAGTGTTGAAAAAGTGTTAAATTATGGGCAGGTGTACTTAAATTTTCATGAGTACGGGTGAAATAAGTATGTTGTGGCTGTAAGGACACGGAGGTTTCACTTTTGATCTTTTTATACATGTAAATACCAATTTGTAGCTTATTTATGTCAAAAAGTTTTAAGGCATTTGTTTCTTTAAAGAGAGGTTGTGTGTGGGCAAGGTAGTCACTGTTTGTAATAATTCTTATTATTTTCTTTTGAGGTCTAAACAGAGGTAACAGGCGTGTGGGGTAGGTGTTGCACCAGATAGGTGTACAGTAATACAGGTGTGGTAAGACATGTGCGTTATATAACATTTTCAAAACATCAATGGGCATTAATTCTTTAATTTGATATAACAGAGATACTAGCCTGGATAATATAAGGATTTGGTTTGTTACGTGATGCTTAAAGGTCATGGTATCATCATACGTTATTCCTAATAATGTATGTTGATTAGTTCTGCTTATAATGTCTTGGGAAAAAAATAGGGACGGAAGCATTGATGGTGACTTATTAGTAAATAGCATATAAAATGTTTTGTTTAAGTTCACTGTTAACCTATTACTCAGACACCATTTATGAAAGGTTTGTAGGTCAGTGTTTGCTATATGTATCATGTCAGTAGGATTTTCACCAGTAATATTTAAGGTTGAGTCATCTGCGAAAAGGATTGTTTTAAGGTTTGTAAATATGTAAGTAATATCATTTATATATAAGAGAAACAGGATTGGACCCAAGACACTGCCGTGTGTAACACCGTATTACGCTATCACTTCGGCCACCGCCTACCCACTTGGATTAAGTATGTTTTTAGTTTCAAGAAAATTTATGAGAAATCTTTTCATTACTTTTTCAAAGATCTTAGAAAAAAAAACATTTATTAAGGATATTGGTCTATAATTACTTAATTCATCTTTGGGGCCTTTCTTATGGATGGGGACAACAGTTGCATGTTTTAGGAGTTGAGAGAGAGAGAGAGAGAGAGAGAGAGAGAGAGAGAGAGAGAGAGAGAGAGAGAGAGAGAGAGAGAGAGAGAGAGAGAGAGAGAGAGAGAGAGAGAGAGAGAGAGAGAGAGAGAGAGAGAGATCGCCTGAGGGTGGCGGATGAAAAAAAAAAAGTCGTAGAGAACACATCACCACATACGCCAAAGTCATTATCCATTTCACCACAGCGCTTCATTCCCTTAACCCTTCGCTCGGTGACTCGCGCAGCTCACACCTCAGGCCGACAGAAGAGAAACTCTCTTCTGTCGGCCTGGGCTCACACCGAGGAAAGGAAACATGCTTCGCTGGGTGTCATTAGACGCTCCTGACTCTCAAATCAAGTATTTCCAAAGGCCGAGAAAGAGATTAATCGGGTTCTACAGAGCAAGTTTGTAGGTTCACGTTATAGAAGCTTTATCATACTACTACCAGGGGGCGGATTCTGAAACGAAGTTACGGCGTCGTATCT